>NW_025839783.1:10660-75440 GCF_002878395.1 Capsicum annuum | reverse complement strand
CTATTTTGGTACTTCCCTAGAACTACGTGCCCCCGTAGGATATAAGCCTGAGGCTGATTTATATAGTGATCACTAGTGTTTGGATTGATGATTTATGGTCCTACTTCGATGGCAAGGATAGGACAGCTTTCCCCAACGTGGGTTAGACGTTGGACTCCATGTAGCTCACATGGTTTATGTCGGTTGTAAGAGACTCCCAATGTGTGTGTGTGTATTCTCCTATCTAATATAAAAAGTCTTATTCTTCTATCTGAGATGAAAATATATTTATTTGAAAGACTGAGTTTGAGAAAGTCATTGTTTTCGAAAGATTTAATGAACATATATTCCAAAGAGAATTGTTATGAGATTTGATTGCTTTGATGATTTGGAATTGAGATAGAAGTGAATTGAGATTTATTATTATGACTCACATGTTTTACCCGATATATTTTACTCTGTTTTGATTATGATGATTTTAATTTGAGCTAAGTGAGTCATTTATATCAGCACACATAATTTTATAAACTGTGATGATATTAAGATATTATTTTATATATGCATTGCACCCCCATATGCTCGGTACGTTTCCATGGTACTGACCCACATATTCGTATGTGGGCTACATTTTCTCGGAATGTAGGTAAAAGGTATAGTTTACATCTTCAGATCCAGTCAGTTCGTGCCATCCAGTCAGCAGGTGATGAGTCCTTTTGATTTAAGGGCTTGAGTTAGTTATACAGTTCGAGAAGTGTTGTATTTTCTTTATCCATCCATATTGAGTTGGGATAGTCGGAAGTCATGACCCAGCTACCTATAGTCAGTACTAGTAGAGGCTTCATAGATAGTCAGTAGAAGTTGATATATTCCATTTCAGTTTTGATTGTAAAAGTAAGTTGTAATCTTGTAAATTTAGTTTTGTATCTATCATATTTAGAAAAGAGTTATTTTCCACAGATTTGTATAGATTTATACTTTTTGTTCAGTTACTCATGAGTTATGCCAGTAGAAGGGTTAACTTGGGGTCACTTATGATCCTAAGCACCGTGTGACGTCTCGGAACCCAATTTCGGGGCGTTACATATAATCCTTAGGTATTTGCATGATTTTTGACAACAAAAACACTCTTCTTCTATACAAAAACTCTGTGTGATCATTAAGCTGTTGAGTGAGTTCGAAGAATCCAACAATTTGGGGCACCGCTATTATTCAGATTGAAGACCATTTTATTCTAGGAGAAAGATTCCATAACTTCGGGTACAGTGAGGGGAATTATTCCTTAAGGACACTCTGTGAAGTCGGGGGACTTGGCCTTAAAATTTTGTTTCATCTTATTTCTAAAAGTTAACATACTTCCTGGATAGATTATTTATAATATTGTGTTGAAGGTGTTTAGGAACTTAATAAGTATTCTAGTCCTAGACTTGAACTTTTGTTGAAGTTATTGGTGCATGTATATATAGATTCTTGTACCCGAAAATGTTGTAAATAACAATCTTAAGTAATAACCATTTCGGAATCTGTATAGCTTGTTTTTAGAGATTAAAGCTTTAAGCTTTCTACTCTGTTTGAACTTAACTAGTGATTTGAAGACATAAAATCTTCATCACAAGTTAAATATCACCCGGTTGACGATTGAAAGTCATAAAAACTTCATCATTAAACTAGAAACAAGAAGTGTTTAAATTTGCTGCAATTTTGTAATAAGTATTTCGATATACTAAAGGTACTGTCTTGTTGTGATAGAAAAATGACTAACGATAGTCAAGTACAAGAGGCTGGAATGAATGTGGGGGAAACTAGTATTTCCACAACATATCACACAAATGCTCCGCCGCCGATGGTACCAACAGAGAAACTCAGAAAGTTTGCGGGTATTGGCTTTTAGAGATAGCAGCAGAAAATGTTCTTCTACCTCACCAGTCTCTTTCTTCAAAGGTTCACGGTTGAGAAAGCTCTGAAGGTGCCCTAGGGAACCTCTAAAAAAGAATACTTTGTGATTGTGGAGGCTTGGAAACACTCAGATTTCCTTTGCTGGAATTATATCTTGAGTGGTCTCCAAGATGACCTTTACAATATGTACAGTGGAACAAAGACATCGAAATATTTATGGGGAGTGCTAGAACGGAAGTACAAGATGGAGGATGTAGGAACTAAAAAGTTCTTTGTTGCAAGATTCCTAGAGTATAAAATGGTAGACAACAAGTCTGTTGTTTCTTAAAAAACAGATGATCTATGTGCTATGCATTCCAAATGCAACAATGGTGGGAAATCCTCATAAATGGTGGATGGATTTTTGTACCACCCGCTATGTTTGTGCTAACAAGGAGTTGTTTTGTACGTTTTCTCCAACTCAAGTAGAAGAAAAGATCTACATGGCAAACTCCGCTGCTGCAAAAGTAGAAGGAACAGGAAAAGTGTGCTTGAAGATGACTTCCGGCAAAGTGTTGACACTTAACAATATTTTGTATGTTCCGAAGTTACGGAAGAACTTGATTTCAGTTTCACTTCTAGACAATAACGGATTCAAATGTGTATTTATTTTTGAAAAAAATGTACTTAGTAAAGGAGAAGTGTATCTAGAAAAAGGCCACCTCAATGAGGGCCCATTCAAAATAAATGTAATGAATATTGAAATCAATAAAAGTTTAATTTCTTCTTACTTTCTTGAGTCTTACGATTTATGGCACGAAAATTTAGGCCATGTTAATTACAAAACATTACGAAAACTGATTAACTTAGAAGTTTTGCCAAACTTTGAGTGCAATAAATCAAAGTGTCAAAACGTGTGTGGAATCAAAGTATTCAAAGCATCCTTATAAGTCCGTTGAAAGGAATTCCAATTCCTTAGACTTAATACACACGAACATTTGTGATATGAAATCAACACCATCACATGGTGGAAAAAAGTATTTCATAACTTTTAACAATGATTGCACAAGATATTGTTATGTCTATTTGCTAAATAGTAAGGATGAAGCAATAGATGCGTTTAGGCAATACAAAACTGAAGTTGAAAATTAGTTAGAGAAAAAGATAAAAATGATAAGAAGTGATAGGGACGGAGAATATGAATCTCCCTTCGCTGAAATATGTGTAGAGAAAGGAATTGTCTATCAAACTACAACCCCGTATTCACCTCCATCTAATGGAATTGCAGAAAGAAAAAATCAAACTTTGAAGAAAATGATGAATGTCTTACTTTTAAGTTCAGGTTTACCACAAAGCTTGTGGGGGAGAGGCTATCCTTACAGCCAACCGTATACTCAATAGAGTTTCCCATAGTAAGACACAATCCATTCCTTATGAAAAATAGAAAGGAAGGAAACCCAACTTGAAATATTTCAAAGTGTGGGGGTGTCTAGCAACGATCCAAGTTCCTATGCCTAAAAAGGTTAAGATAGGACCTAAGACGGTGGAATGTGTGTTCATAAGATATGCTAAAAGTAGTAAAGCATGTCAGTTTTTGGTTCATAAATTCAAACATCCAGATATTAATGAAAATATGGTAATTGAATCAGATAATGCTGAATTCTTTGAAAATATTTACCCGTATCAAACAAATATGAACAATCTAGTGGGGGTCTAAACAATCCCGAGATGAACCAAGTGAGAATGTACATAATGATGAGAATCCAAGATGCAAGACACATCAAAGAACGTCAACTTCGTTTGGATCAAATTTTGTAATATTTCTCTTAGAAGATAAGCCTCAAATATTTAAGAAAGCGATGCCATCATCGGACTCATCTTTTTGGAAAGAGGCAAAAGATAGTGAGATTGATTCAATCTTAAGCAACCATACATGGGATTTCGTTGATCTTCCTCCAGGAAATAAACCTTTCGGTTCTAAATGGATCTTCAAAAGGAAAATGAAAGCTGATGGTACTATTGATAAGTATAAGGAAAAACTTATTGTAAAAGGCTTCAAACAAAAGGAAGGCCTTGATTACTTTAATACATACTCTCCAGTAATGAGAATAATGTCAATTCGGATGTTAATTTCCTTGGAGGCAGTATATGGTCTTGAAATCCATCAAATGGATGTGAAAACAGTATTCCTAAATGAAGAATTGGAGGAAGAAATCTACATGGAACAACCTAAGGGTTTTGTGGTTCCAGGAAAGAAAAATGAGGTGTGTAAACTTATTATGTCACTTTATGGACCAAACAAGCACCTAAATAATGGCATGAAAGTTTGATTAAACCATGTTGGCAAACGGGTTATAGATAAATGAATGTGATAAATGTGTTTACATTAAAGACACTCCAAATTACCAAGTCATTGTGTGTTTGTATGTGGATGATATGTTGATCATCAGTAGAGACATTTCGAACATAAATGAAATAAAATAAATACTTGAGAGCAAGTTTGATATGAAAGACCTTGGAGTTGTGGATGTGATCTTAGGAATAAGAATCCATAGAACTCCATAAGGGTTGACATTGTCACAGTCTCATTATATCAAAAAGGTACTTGACAAATTCAAGTATATGGAATTCGGTATTGCCAAAACTCCATTGGACGTGAGCTTTACACTTCAAAAGAATGAAGGTGAAAATGACTCACAATTGGAGTACGCAAGAATATTGGGATGTTTAATGTATATAATGAGCTGTACACAACTAGACATAGTATGCGCTATAAGTAAATTGAGTCGGTACATGAGTAATCCTAATAAAACTTATTGGATGGCAATGAAAAGAGTTTTGGGGTATCTTAAATACACTCAAGACTATGCTTTTCATAATAATAAATATCCAGCGATACTTGAAGGATATAGTGATGCAAATTAGATCACCGGATCGAACGAAGTAAAATCCACGAGTGGATATGTATTTACTATCGATGGAGGAGGGGTCTCTTAGAAATCATCCATACAGACTTGTATTGCTTGCTCTACAATGGTATTTGAATTTATCGAGTTAGATAAAGCTAGTGAAGAAGCAGCATGACTCCAAAATTTCTTGGAAGATATTCTTTATTGGCCCAAACCAGTGGCACCAGTATGTATACGCTGTGATAGCCAAGCAGCAATAGGTAGGGCAGGGAGCATGATGTACAATGATAAATCTCGTTACATAAGATGAATACATAATACCGTTAGAGAACTTTTCTCTAGTGGAATTATCACTGTTGATTATGTAAAGTCAAAGGGTAATATGTCGAATCTACTTACAAAAGGCCTATCTAGAGAAGGAGTTGAGAGGATATCCAAGGGAATGGGTTTAAGTTCTAGGACAAGTCAGCATGGCGGTAACTCTACCTAGCAGACTGGAGATTCCAAGAGCTAGGTTTAAAGAGATCAAACAAAGTTGTGACTAACGGGTTCAACATTGTCAATACCCAGCCCATTCTCATGATGTAGACAATGTTTAGTAAACAAGGATAAGACTTAAAGTGAAAAGTCTTTTAATGATTATCTAAATTTGACAGATTTAACGGTTATCAAAATTTGGTAGATTCAACCAAATAGTTTAAACTATAGGATTGAACGTTTAGAAATCACCTATGTGAGGGCAAAGTGGAAGCCGTTTCAAGGAGAATGTTAGTAAAGGCCTATTCTCTAAGCGCTTATGAAACCAGAACATGTTCATGGTTGAAAAGAATAAAATTGTGAGAACCATAAATAGTAAAAAAGCTGGTTGTGTGACATGTGTTGTCTAGGTGTACATTAAAGCTTGATGGTTCAAAGATATCAAATGTACCGATGGATCGAGTGCATCCGATGCATGTTCAATACGGAAAGTTCAAAGGAAAACCTACTTATCTAGATGGAATTAGCCTTTGCTAAATGATCACATGCTTGTCCATAAATTTATTTAAAAGATAGTCATTCCCCATTCATATGGGGGATTATTGGGTTCAAGGTGTATATGTGAATGGAAAATCAAGGAAAAATGATGGAGGAAAGAGAGACACCAATTTAGAAAGTGTACTTTCAAATTGGAAAGTTTACTCTTTTTAAAGGAAAGTTCTCTGATTCTCCCACATTAGTGGGAGAAAAGAAATTGTAAGTGTTTATAATAAGAAACACTAACTCCACATGGATAGTGAGGCAAGAACAAGGTGGTGCCTCGCACCGTCATCGTCGCTCGCTTGGATCGGGTTTGGATTTGGATTTGGATTTGGATTTTTCAAATGATCGATCAATGAGATCTAATTGTTTAGATAAAATCATTTGAAACTTGTTTACAATTGAAATTTTAAATCCAAAATCTGATAATATTATTTTTCTCCAAGTGCGGGCATATTTTTGACGCCATGCAGAAGCATACGTAATGCATCACGAAGGGATGCGACCCTTCAAGGGAAAAGGCACACTGTTTCACGCTGTAGGGTGACCTACGGGCTCAGCCAAACATCACCTACGGCTGTTGAGCAGGCGCATGTCCAGCACAGACTAGGCGTAGGGACGTTACTGCTGCTAAAAAGATGCCTTTCTACTGAACCAATACATCCTTTCTAAAAGGATACATTGAAGGCTGTAAATACCTGATATAATCCTTGGGTATTTGCATGATTTTTGACAGCAAAAATACTCTTTTTCTATATAAAAACTCTGTGTGATCATTAAACTGTTGAGTGAGTTTGAAGAATCCAACAATTTGAGGTACCACTATTATTCGGATTAAAGGCCATTTTATCCTGGGAGAAAATTCCATAACCTCGGGTACAGTAAGGGGAGTTATTCCTTAAGGACACTCCGTGAAGTCGGGGGACTTGGACTTAAAATTTTGTTTCATCTCATTTCTAAAAGTTAACATACTTCTTGGATAGATTATTTATAATCTTGTGTTGAAGGTTTTAAGGAACTTTAGAAGTGTTCTAGTCCTAGACTTGAACTTGTATTGAAGTTATTGGTGCATGTATATACAGATTTTTGTACCCGAAAACGTTGTAAATAACAAAACCATCCAGTCAAAGGAGGGGACCATAAAATGGGGAAAGAGATTTTTTAGGCTGATAAGACAATGCTGAGTAGTATCCATAGAAGAGAGATTGAGACCCACATCTAACTAGAATTTTTTTAACACCGAGTGAATATATGAGAAATTTTCTAGGTTCTAATTGACAAATCGGACAGTATGAATCCCGAAGAATACCTATGAAGCTATGATAATCAGAAGTAGGGAGCCTACCGTGCGAACAAATCCAAAGAAAGTGTTTAATATTTTCATAAGTCTTAAGTTTCCAGATCCAATAGAAGCTGTACTTTGAAATGGAAGGATCACAAAGCATGGTATAGGCCGATTTAATCAAAAATAGGTTCTTGCTATTATAAGCCCAATAGTGTTTATCCCAATTGCCAATGTGAGGGTTCGGATGAATTGTATTAGCCCTAGCAATGAAGGCATTGGGAATTTCAAAGGAGAGTTTTCCCCATTCCTAGTTATGGCCGGATCAGACCAAATATTAGAAAGTTGAAGAGTATATTCATTGTAGGTAAGAGGTCCATGAAGGAAGTGCCTTAACGAAGAAAAACCTGGAACCCAACATTGGATCTATAGATTGATAGATGAGACCCTGGCTGGGGCCCAAGTGGTAGCTTGGATGCAAGTAGTACCCTTTGTAGGGTATTATTCCAAATGAATGAAGTAGTGGGGCGAGTACGCCTATGGTTATATTTGTCGAGTAACATGCGTGCCCATAGAGAAGTTGGATTAGTGAAGATACGCCAGGATAAACTCAAAATAAGAACTTGATTTTTTATAACGCCTTTTTGAAGTGTCAATCCACCGTGTTCCTTAGGAGTAGTAACCTTATCCCAGGATAGGTAATGGAGTTTGTGTTTTTGGGTAGTCAAACCCCAAAGTTGGATTTTATCAATAATGTTGCATACCTTTTTAGGTAACTTGTGAAATTATATCGTATAGGCTGGGATAGCATTGAGAGTAGATTTAATAAGAACCAGCCAACCTGCTTGGGGAAGGAAATTAGATTTTCAAGAAGAAAGTTTATTTCTCATATTATCGATGAGGAATTGGTAGTCGAAACTTTTGGGATTTTGATTTAGGATGGGAAAGACTAAGTATTTGAGAAAAGAGGTAGACGGGGAGATATTAACCAGATGGATAATAAGATTTACAACATCGACATAGCAGTGTTTGGAGTATATAGCTTTAGATTTAGCTGTGTTAATTTTTTGATCGAACAAGATGGTAAAATGATTTAAACAATCATGGATAGTATGAATAGATTTCATGTTAGCTTTAGAAACAAGATTTAGGTCATCTGTAAAGAAGAGATGTGATATAGGGGGTCCATGCCTACTTAAAGTATCGGTAGTAAGACTGGTAATTTCATTCTCAAGCTTGATCTTGAAAAGTCTTTTGATCGTCTTGAATGGTCATTTGTCTATCACACTTTACTATTTTTTAAATTTCCCCCTAATATTATTACTCTTATCATGAATTGTATATCCTCCAGCAATATTGTTGTTCTTGTTAACGGTACCCAAACTAATTACTTCTCCCCTTCATGGGGTATTAGGCAAGGTGATCCTATGTCACCCTATATCTTTATTCTGTGTATGGAATTGATTTTTTCTTATATTAACCATCAAGTGGATACTATATACTTTGTAGTTACCATAGAATATGTTCATTATAAAATAATAATACAAACTTAAAGGTATTTTAAATAATTTTTAGCAAATATGCGTATGTGTCATATTTCATTTTTTCACTCTTTTTAGCAAATATGCGTATAAGTCATATTTCATTTTTTCTTAAAAGAGTGAAATATGTTTTTTAGTAACTATGATCAAACACATTGAAACTTTATCTACAAATGACTTGCCAAAAATATTTAAGAATTTATGACCAAACGCTAGCTTTAAATATTCTCTAGCTTCACTATGAAATTTTTTTTTTGGTGATGAAAACAATGGAATTTTTCAATTCCTTCAAATTTCATACTATTCATCCATCTTTCTTTCATTTTTTTAAATAGTGGGAATAAAAAAATGTTGAAGAAAATATGTGATAAATTGATATAAAATGGAGACAAGATACATAATTAATAAAAAGATAGAACTAATAGTGATGAAAGGCAATAAATATAAGTGGAAGAGGCCTATATATAAACCAATAACTTCTCTACTACTTTTGCTATTGAGGCGGTGGAAGTCAAGCTATTGACTTGTCCATTACTCATGCAACAGTACAAGTAAAATGTTTGACCACTAAGAAGAATGTTTACATGGACATACATTTTTACATATTATATAATAATGCCCTTTGAATGTCCGTGTAAAATAACGTCTGGTGAATATACATTTACATGTTGCCTCATTAAATATATTACAAGAATGTAATGACCCTCCAGGTCATTTTCTACTTTTCCACACATTTGCACCGTTTAGAACTTTTCTATAACGGTCCCAAGTCATTTATGACTTGTTAGATTTGACAATTTAGTTATCAAACAGTTTGTTTGATTTTTAGAGTCACTTTCCTGTTTTAAAGTTTTCGTTGGTAAAACATGGCTATCGAACATAAACTTCAGTCAAACAACTTTGTATGTCAATTTTGACAGTTTCATCAGACCCAAAACATTGATTTTAGATTAGGGGGACCTATAATTTAGGTCTCAAGCCTTCTGGACTCATGTCGGGCTATTGATCAAAATTTGATTAAAATGACCTTTGGATGGAGATTTTGACTGCGCTATTGAGTCCAAGATGTTGAATTTCAAAGGGTAGCATAGTTCGTTTGTGTTCAAGAGATTTCAAACGAATTTCAAGGGGTTGATGGAGAGTTAAAATATTTCTAAATCTTCAGCTGGTGCATCCGGGCGCTTAAGTGGACAACCAGGTGATTTAGCGACCTTGGCTTAACTAGTCGAGCCTCTTTAGCAGTAGATTGACTGTTAAAGTGGTGGCAGTTAGTCTGCTAGCCTAAGTGGGTACCGCTTTAGAGATACTTGGCCGCTGTAGCAGTGACCACTTAAGAGGTCAAGTGGCCGCTTAAGTAACACCTGGAGGCCATTAAATGCCCTTTTAGCCCTATTTTCTCCATTTTTTCACAAGTTTCAAGAGTGAAAGTCCTAGATAATGTGGAAAATTAGGAGACACATTATTAGAAGATTTTGGTGTGTTTGTAAGCTCATATTACTCATTTCTTTATCAAAATCTTGGTAAGTCTCTATTAAATTCATGGTTAATTTCTAAATTTATCTCCAAAATCCATAAACTATTTCTGGGTTGATTTTAGCATCATTTGAGCTCGAAATTTATCCATTCTCGAGGGTGAATGTTCCTTGAGCATAAAGGGACGTATTGATGGTTTCGAAAGTGTAATTCCACAAGCGAGTCCCACATGAAATTTTTATGTGATTTGGACCCAAAGCATAAAATACAATATGGGTAAGTTGTTCTTGCATTGATGATAGATTATCATTTTGATATCGTGACGTGCGGAAGCTTCTCGAAAAAAGAAATTAGTGATTTAGCAAATTTCACCGTGCTTTCTTCGACGTCCAAGTAGGCTAGGTTTGTTTTTCTCTTAGATTGAGCTTAATTATAGGATGAATATGATATTATTCTAGTTTTGGGATGAAAAATTAGATCTTGAAGGCATGTTTAGTAGAATTTGGACCTCTTAGCCAACTAAAGAACAGTAACTATGCATAATTGACTTAATTACTCATCCTTTTAATAGAATTTCTATCTTCAGACCAAAATGTGGCTTATTTAATGTCTAATAGTGAAATTAGATACCTTAACCTTGTTCAGATAGAATTTGCCTTCGTATGAATTTCGTGGATTAGAAGTAGGCCCCTTTGGCCCCCTTAGGCAAATATTATTATTAGTCCCTTGTAGATTCAATATACTTTGCATATTTTGTTAATTATGTTCTTTATCCTAGAAGGCTTATATGTATGGAATATTGATTATAGATGGGTACTTGGGAGATAATACTAGTTTTGGTTCAAGTCTAGTGATTTATGATATTTCATGATATGAGTTTCGATTCAAGTCTGGAAAATAATGATATGAGTTCTGATTCAAGTACGACATTAAAACGTTGTATATGATGGTTATAAAATTGATTTGAGTTAGGTGGCAACGGTATAGAAGGATCCACAGTTATGACTTCGAGATATGACTACTGAGTATAACTTCGACTATTATTTCTCTTAATTGAATCCGCTAGGCTTATGGGGGACCACTTTGGATTATTATGTTATTCCATTACCTGGCTTATAGGGGCCAGTTATATAGATATAGTTGTGTTGTTCTTTATTATTATCTTTCTAATTATTTATTTACAATATTTGGAGCGTTATTCTAGGTTTGCCCTTTTACCTTGACTTAGCTTATTTATCTCACATTTTATTATATTCATATTATGATTTTGCTCAGTCGATCGATGATACCTACTACGTACCTGTGGCTTTGGTACTCATACTATATTTCTATACTTTTTTAGTATATATTCGAGTACTAGTTGATGTTGTGATCGTACGAGCCAGAGTTCGAAGATAGGGTGAGCTCTTGGAGTTAGAGTTGACCTTTTCTCCATCTTCTATATTTTGCTTAGTCTATCTATTTTTTAGACTGATGTATATTTGACTATGATAGTACTCATATGCTTATTGGATTAGTGGTTCTTGTACCAATATTACTAGGTCGTGGGATGTTATTACTCCTTTTATTTCTCTTATCTTACAATATTATTATGATTTATCTCTTGTGCTTTAGTTATTTGTATATTTTTGTCATTTATGTTGTTTTTTGCCAAGTAGCCCATTACTTATAGTTTCAATCTACAGTTTTGGCTTACCTACTGGTGAAGTAAAGTAGGCGTCATCATGACTCATAAATAGGATTATGACAAATTAGTATCAGAGCACTAGGTTCTTTAGTATTATTGGTACAAGAGCAAGTTTCTAGCAGAGTCCCACGGATTGGAACAATGATGTCTATTTCTTATCTTTAGGAGGTTATAGGATATTCTTAGGAGATCTTCACTTCTTTCACTTATTTCGTGTTAAGAGTCTGAGTTGGTTTCTAAAGATTTCTTTGATTTCACTCTTTCATAGATGGCTAGGATGCGTGCTACCATTACATGAGATGATGACCCCGAGTCCACAATTAAGGATCCTACCAGGGAACGTGGATGACCCTGAGGTCGGGGAAATTTGAGAGATGTAGCCACAACCATAGACTATCATAGGGGGCCTTTATCAGACCATATTCCTACACCTACACTAGAGATTCCTCTATCCCAACCAATGGTGGTCTAGGGACCAACCCAACTTTATTTCTTCATCACTGCTCAGGGATGCATTAGTTTAGATCTTGGTTTTAGTTAGTGGCACACCATTTGATGGTGCCCAGTTTGCGAATCAAAATGGTACTAAGGTAGGAGCACAACCTGTAGTTGTAGCTCCTAGAGTTGAGATTCCTCTAAAACTGGTAGTTGCTCAGTTGGTAGTTGTCCATCCTGCTATATTTGTTGAGGAGCAAAAGATGTTTGGTAGATTCTTGAGATTAACTCTACCTAGGTTTTTCTGGTGCGTCGAGAGAAGATATTATAAGTTCTTGGTTGCTTGTAACGATATGCTTCGTAATTTAGGCCTAGTTGAAACTCGTGGTGTGGATTACACTACCTTTTAGTTTGATTTGGTAACTCGACATTGGTGGCGAGGCTATCTTGATTCCAAGCCATATGGATCTTTCTCAGTGATATGGACTCAGTTCTTTAAGTTTTTTTTTTTGAGAAATATATGCCCTGTAGACTTAGAGATCACCTTAGAGAATAGTTTTTGAGATTGGAGTAGTGCTTTAAGACTGTTTTAGAGTATGAGATTCGATTTTATGAGTTGGACAAACATGTTATATCTATCTTAATAATTGAGTATGACTGGGTTCTGTGTTTTATTTGAGGATTGAGGCTTCATGTTTGCATGTTCATACAAAGTTTAGTTGTGGCTGGTTGGTCTTTTACTGAGGTTTCTGATCATATCCAAGTTATAGAGAAGATACATCACGAGGTCCAAGAAGGCAATGATAAGAGTCCCCATTATCAAGGTAGTTTTAGTGGGAGTCAGAGCAGCTTACGCTTTAGAGACTATAGTTCTCAGGGTAGGTAACCTTCACATCAACCTTATCAGCCCCAGGGTTAGTCTAGTAAGCCCATTCATTCCATATTTCATCTTATTGATGGAGGCCAGTCTAGTTTCAGTGACTCTCCTAGCTAGAGTAGTAGTCAGCCTCCGAGAGGTTCATCTTATGGGTATTCTAGTAGAGGTGGTTACTCTGGGTCAACCGAATCTTTTGGGTTCAGTACAACGCCTAAGGCCTATTATGATTGTAGGGCCTTCGACCATTTCTCTAGAGAGAGTCCCTATTGTGGGGGTAGTCACGCCTGCAGCTCAGAGTGTTTAACCTTTTAGGGCAGTGCTGCCCCTGCTAGGGATGGTATGCATGGTTATCAGGGCGTTGTTATCATGGAGGTTCTCAAACAGGTAGGACAGGAGATTAGTCAGGTGCCCAGCCATGTGGCAGACGTGATCAGTTGTATGCCATACCTAGTAGACTCTAGGTAGAGTCTTTGGATGTTGTTATACCAAGATCGATTTCAGTGTGCATATCCAAATTTGTTTTATTTGATTTTGGATCCACGTATTCCTATGTATCTTCTTATTATGCCCCGAGGTTAGAGTTATCTTGGGATACTTTATCTATTCTATTATATGTATCTACTATTGTGATTCTTTAGTATTGTATTGGGTTTATAGATCATGTATTGTGATTGTTTGAGAGTTTGATACTCAGGCTGATCTTATTGCGTTAGATATGGTGGATTTTGATGTGATACGGGGCACAAATTGGTTAGTCCACTATCATGCGATCTTGGATTATTTTTTCAAGACTTTTAGCCATACCTGACATACCTCGATTGCATGGCAAAGATCTGTTAGCCGCGAGGCGACGGGGATTATTTCTTATATTCGGGCTAAGAAAATTATATGAAGAGTCCATCGCTTGCCTCTATTTCTATGGTTTATGAGTTTTTAGATTTTTTCCTATCGATTTACCTAGTCTTCCTCCTGAACTCGATATTGATTGATCTTTATTTAGGCACCCGTCCTCTTTCTATGGAACCTTACCATATGACTCCTGCCGAGCTTAAAAAGCTAAATTCTTAGCTTCAAGATCTTCTAGGTAAGGGTTTCATTAGACCGAGTGTGTTACCTTGGGGTAATTTTGTCTTGTTTATGAAGAAGAAAATGGTTCCTTGCATATGCATATTGATTACAGGCAGCTTAATAAGGTGACAGTGAAGAATATGTATCCTATGCCTCAAATTGATGATTTATTTGACCAACTTCAAGTAGCAGCGGTGTTCTCTAAGATTGCCTTAAGGTCCAATTACCATCAGTTGAGGATTTAGGCTAAGGATATCTGAAAGATAGACTTCAGGACTCGTTATAGTCATTATGAGTTCCTGGTGATGTCTTTTGAGTTAACCAATGCTCCAACAATGTTCATGGTCTTTATGAACATTATGTTCAGGACATATTTGAACTCTTTTGTGATTATGTTCACTGATAATATTTTTGTATATTTGAGGAGTAGGAAGGATCATCAACAACATTTAAGGATTGTGCTCCAGACTTTGAAAGATCATAGGCTTTTTGCCAAATTCTCAAAGTGTGAGTTTGGATCGAGTTAGTGACATTTCTAGGACATGTGGTGTCTAAGGATAGGATTATGGTAGACCCAGCGAAGATTGAGGTTATTTGTGATTAGGCCAAGACTACATCTCTGTTTGAGATTTGTAGCTTCATTGGTTTGGCTGGTTACTATAGGTGATTCGTTGATGGGTTTTTTACTATTGCAACATCGATGACTAGATTGACCAAGAAGGAGGTTCCTTACCAGTGGTCCGAGGAGTATGAGTCGAGATTTTAGAAGTTTAAGGGATTTTTACTTTAGCTCCTATTTTGTCTCTTTCTATTAAGGGTGAAGGATTCACCATATATTGTGATGCTTTTGATGTTGGTTTGGGTTGTGTATTGATGTAGCAGAGTCGAGTTATTGCTTATGCTTTGAGGCAGCTGAAGGTGCATGAGTGAAACTAGCCCTCTCATTTTGGAGTTGACGACGATAGTTTTTACGCTTAAGATTTGGAGGTATTATCTATATGGTGTGTATTGTAAGGTCTACACCGATAATTGCTCTTCAACATCTTATATCCAACAAGAGCTAAATTCTAGGCAGCAGAGAGAGATAGAGTTGCTTAAGGATTATGGCATCTCTATTTTATACCATCTGGGCAAGGCGAACATGGTAACAGATGCAAGTATGAGTAGCTTGGCTTGTATATCAGTTTCTTAGAGGTCATTAGAGTAGGACATTTGGTCCTTAGCCAACCTAATAGTGCAACTTGATAATTCATACCCTTGGAAGATTCTTGCTAGTATCTACCATATTTGAGCAGATTTAGAATTGTTAGTTAGAAGCGCTGAGACTTTGTATCATCTATGTTCAGGTATTGAATGGTGCATCTAGGATGGCTATAATAGATCCTGAGGGTATTCTGAGATTTGATGGCCGCATTTGTGTTCCAAGGATTGGTGACTTCATCCAGTCAATATTATGTGAGGCTCACAACTCCAAATATTTTATTCACCCTGGTACAACTAAGATTTATAAAGAATTGAGGCACTATTATTAGTAGATTAGCATGGAGAGAGATGTGGCAGACCTGTAGCTCATTGCCTTTGTTGTCGACAAGTAAAGGTCGATCATTAGAGGCCTGGAGGCCTGCTTTAGAGATTTCCCATTCTCAAGTGGAAATAAGAGCAGATCACCATGGACTTTGTTAGTGATTTGCCTTGCACATTCGGTGGTTCTAATGGTATTTGTGTTATTGGAGATCGGTTGACCAAATCAACATATTTTATTCCTATTTAGATATCCTTCAGTGTCGAGAGGTTAGCTCGTATCTACACGTGTAAGATATTTTACCTGCATGGAGTGCCTATATCTATCATTTCAGATCAGGGCTCAATGTTCACCTCTAGCTTCTAGAGGGATTTTCAGAAGGAGTTAGGTACTCGGGTGGATCTTAGCACAACTTTTCACCTCAGATCTATGGGCAGTTAGAATGGACTATTCAGGTTCTAAAGGATATACTCTAAGCCTATGTTATGAATTTTGGAGGTCAGTAGGAGAAACACTTGAATTTGCCAGAGTCCGCGTGTAGTAACAGCTACTATTCGAGTATTGATATGGCACAATTTGAGGCATTATATCATATACAATGTCGATCTCTGATTGGATAGTTAGAGACCTCCACTATTAGACATCGTGGCACCGACCTTCTTCAGGAGTTGTTGGATAAAGTCAGGGTGATTCAAGATAGACTGAGGGTAGCTTAGAGTTGGCAGAAGGCTTATGCAGCTTGTAGACTTTGTGCCCTGATATTTAGAGTTAGAGACCTGGTATTCCTTCGTGTATCGCCCATGAAGGGTGTGATAAGGTTTGAAAGGAAAGGCAAGCTCAGCCCAAGATATATTGGACTTTTTGAGATCCTTTACACAGTTGGAGAGGTGGCATATAAGTTAGCCTTACTTCAGATTTCGCTATTGTTCATCCAGATTTTCATGTTTCTATATTGTGGCAGTACATTCTTGATGAGTCTCATGTGGTTTGGTGGGACTCGGTGCTATTGGATGAGAGGTTTACCTTCGTGGAGGAATCGGTGTTCATATTAACCAGGGATATTAGGCGATTGTGCTCTAAAGAGATCTTCTTAAATATACACATAATGAAGAGAATTAGCTTGTGGATTAATCCAAAATCGTTGGAAACAAGAGGAAAAAAAAATCTAGATTTAAATCCCTTCTCGGAGGCGGCACCTTCTTCGAACATGTGACAGTCAAGAAAATCTATTCATGGCCCTCTTCTAACAATCAATTTTTTTTTTTATATATATATATAAATCCGTTTGTCGACAGTGAAATCGTTGTCACTCCCAATTTTACAAAAACAAAACAACGCAACCCCAACTTGTCTCTATCAACATCTTAAAATTTGAATATTCGATCTTCTTCGTGATGTAAAATCATTTTTAGATTGTTGGAAAATTTGTTCCATGAACATATATAAAAGTATACGAAGAAGAATGGAAAGATGAAGGCTTGATAATATGAATAACAACACGAAATTTGAGGTTTGAAACACGCATAAAATGCTTTACTAAAAATGGTATTTCCTTTCACTCCTTTGCAAGATTGCTATGAAATTATATGTAAATAATTTTAGTAAATATGAAAAGTTTATTGAATTCTGCACAAAGCAAATAGTGAAGAGATTTTTCTAAAAGACAATAAAGCAGAACTTCTTCTTTTTGGAGAAGAAAAGACTATATAAGTTTCTCGTTAAAGTTATAAGACAACTTCTCTTAAAAGTTGTTTATAAAAAAATACTCTAAATTTTCAAGAGGTTTGATTTAAATTGAATTGATGGAAAGGACATAATCTTTCATTGAAAAGACACAAATTGAAAGTACACATACTTCCATTTTAAAATTTTTTTTTCATAAAAATATTTATAATTAATAATTTAATTTAAATAAAATTCAACAATATTTACACTGATTATGAGAAAATCTGTGAGACAGTAATTAAGTATTTTAAAATAAACAAATAGATATATAAATAAAAAAGATTTTACATTTATATGAAATTTAAAGAAGATAAACATTTTTGTTGATTGTCTTTTTTCACACCTTAGATTAAACCAATAACAGATTTTTTTAAAAATATGTTATTGAAAATGATGTAAACTAAAGACAAATCACTTAATGCTATATAGTTGGAGATGTATAAAAAATCCATTCTTATTTTTAATCAAACGGTGAGTGAAATTTTTCATCAAATTATTTATTTCTTTTTTAAAATTTTATATACAAAAGATACATGCCCCCTTCGTGTAAAAAATTGGACCTACGTTTTGTTTTAATTCGTTTTAAAAAGAATAATTTTTTTTTCTTTTTTTGACAATATTTTAATTTTAACTTTACATGTAGTATATTTAATATCACAAGATTAAAGGATTTTTTGAAACATTTAATATAACTTTAATTTAAAATCACAGAATTTTAAAAAAAAAATTTAAATTTCATGTCAAAATAAAATAAATCATTCTTTATTAAATAATAAAAATGATAGATTATTTATAACTTTAGTTTGTGTTCTAATATATTTTAATAAATACTTATAGTTACGGATATTCCTCACAGAGAGTGTAGGTGTAGCATTTTCATAATAGGAGAGTAGAAGCAAAACATGTCCCGGAGGCAAAGCACGTGGCTTAACAACGATATGGGATCGTTTGGTAGAGTGTATTATAAAATATAATGCATGCATTAGTTAATGTGTATTATTAGTATCTTATTTGATATATTTTTTTGTCTCTATATAACTAATGTAAGCATTAGTTATACACTTTATTGTATATTGAAGTGTGTATTAGTAATACACTCTATTTCCTATGTATTAGTAATACAATGACATTAAACACATGCATTAACTTATTAAATGACCTTAATACACCTTAATTTCCTCTCAAAGTATTTCACCATTTCTTTTCCCGCTATTTTAATTTTCAATAGTGAATCTTTTCAAAACATTTCACAATTTCTTTTTCCACCATTTTAATTTACAACAATGAATAGTTGATTTAAATAACTATATAACATATTTTTGCTTTACTTTGAGAGTCTTTAAAAAGATTAAAAAAAAATTGATACAATTTCTTAATTTTACGTCTTGTATTTTATTTTTGTTTCGACTATGTTAATCCATCGGCGTAACATTTATGCTCAAAGACGAAGTTATTGCAATTAATCCTAAATCTCTATATACTAGTTCAACAATACTAATTTTGTTTGAGATGTCAAAAGAACTTTGTAGCAAAAAAGTGTACAAAATCAAAGAAGGGTATTTTTGTAAATAAATATTTTTTTATAGAAATTATTTAAAATGTATTATTTCTTATACATCAAACCAAACAATATATAAGAAATAATATATGCATAACTAATACAACCATAACTAATACAAGTATTACTAATGCAAGCATTACTAATACACTATATTTTGTGTTGTTCTTATACACTTTACCAAGCGACCTCTAAGAGTACTAGCTGCAGATGAACTAGCTAGATTAGTAGCATCTACTCCATTTACAACCTGGTTAGTACTAGGAATAGTTAGGGCTGAGTATAAAATACCAAAAATCAAATTATCGAACAGAATAAAAAAATTTGGTGATTGATATTCGGTAATTGGTATTTGGTGTGACATTTGAGAGTAAAATTTTAACATTTTGGTATTTGGGATTGAGTTTGGTTCAAGATATTAATATCGTTTGGTATTCGATATTTACGAAATATCGTACTATATATGTGTGTGTGTGTGCGCGCGCGCGTGTGTGTATGTTTCTAACCAACTTAATAGACAATAGTATTAGTCATTCTAAAAAATCTCTTGAAACTTGGTAATATATTTGTAAAAAGAAACAAAAAGAATACTAAATAAGGTTTCTATTAAATATACTCTTTGAAGTTTAAACGTACATTTGCACTTCTCCAACCTTAATATGGTAAATTCAAATACCGTACCGAACCAAAGTTTAATTACTGATTACGGAATTACGGAATCGATGTTCATAAATATGGTATGTGGTATCTATGTTTAAATACCGATTACCGAACCCGAACTTCGAAAATACCGAACCGAATACCGAACGCCTACCTCTAGGAATAGTAGCATTAGTAGAAGTAGCATTATGCATTACTGAGTGAACGAACAACGTCTTCACTCTTCTAGGTAGTAGACATGGCAGCTCAATATATTCAATGACCTAAAATGAAACTTTAAAACAAGGTCTTAATTTTTTTTATTTGAAATTTATTTCCATAGCTATTTGAGATGCAAAGGTCCGAATAAAATTATTTTATAATGGGTTTCTTCTAATAATTTTTTTATTTAATAATACACCTAATTTATTTAATTTCTCTTTAGATTTTATTGATTTCAATTTTATTAAAATTACTTTTAGAAAGTTTCGATGAAGATATTTTTTATGGAACTCTATAAGGACTATACACATTTAAAGAATAATACTGCAATCTTCATATCTTCTTGAAATATTGCTTATCTTCCTACTCCCTTCATCCCACTTTAACTGTTATTTTAATTCTTCTCATGTTCATTAGGCAAAATCATAAATACAAGATATAGTTTACTAAGTTGTTCCTATTTATTATTTTAAAGAATATTCTTTAATGTTAAAGGTAAAGTTGAAATAATAGTTGTCAATTTTAATCTTGAATTCTTAAAGTGATAATTTTTTTTTAGCAAAAATGACATTAAAATAAAATAAAAAATATTAAGAAGTACTCAATAATTTTTAATGAATAAAATCTACAAAATTATAAACCTATAATTGCTAAAAGTGGGGCATCCAAAAATTGAGGGCCTAAAGCCTTAACTTCGGGGCTTCATGCTAACGCCGACCCTGATAGTAGATCTCCATGCTTTTCAGAATTCAAAATTACCCTTAAGGATGATGGAGGTTGCCCAAAAAAAACACCATTGAATTTTAGATGATGCTATTAAAACCAGTAATAGTAGTAGTAGTTACTAGAGAATTCACTAATCTGTTTTGTTCCCTATACACGTGATGAACTTAAGGATTATCCACTGTGAGGAGAAGGCACCTACAATCAAAGAAAATGGGTGAGTTTCCATGTGGTTGGTTTGTCAAGTAATGGGTGAGTTTCCATGTGGTTGGTTTGTCAAGTAATTTGCAAGTTGAAATGAATCAACATTTATTTTTAGTGAAAGCATGTGGTAATCGATGCTAGTTTAATGCCCAAACACAGGGATTTTGCTTCGGCCTCAAGGACATTAGTGCTATAAGCGGTACTCTTAAAGACAAGAAGCCAATCCCCAACACAATTTCTGAAAACCCCACCCAAAGTAGAGTCTTGTAGTAGAGTCAAAGGAACTGTCAGTATTAAGCATAATGTTAGGGTCTGCCGGGGAATTCCATTTGACATACACAAGGCAAACCTATTTTGATTTTTGGGGTTTTCTGACATCCATTAAACTAGACGCAAAATAGGTATAATTACATCGAAAATATATGGAACTAGGTATAAAACATATAAAAGCACCCATTGAAATAAAAGTTGGTTGGGTGCATTGACATTTAGGTTGGTTTTAAGGTTCTCTAATGGAATGGGTGCCCCAGGTTCGAATCTCGTAGAGGTAATTTTTTTCAGCTTTTTTATTTTTTAAACACCCACGGTTTTTAAATCCTGAGTCCACCACTGGACATACATAGTAGAGAATGACTTAGAGGGCTTTGGGTTTCCTGCTAAAACCAAAACTCAACAAGGTGTGAGATGTCTAAAATTGTAAGATTAAAGGGGAGTCCTTGGAAGATGAATTTATTTTGAGCAACCCAAATAGACCAAAGACAAATACAAGAAATTTTTTTGTGGGAACATGGTAGATGTGCGATTTTTGTAAAAGCTGAAGGAATCTATGTAGCTAGGATAAGGGGGCGGGAGATATGGCTAAGAAAGTGCTTATTTCCTGAGTGAGGGAAAGAGACAGTCTGATACAAGTGAAATGGCCGCCTTAGCTTTCGATGGCATCATTCAAAGTCACTACGTGAAGAATCAAGCTTTGGTCCCATGGAGGGCTTGGGATCATACTTGTAGGGGTTATTTTGAGCATACCATTAAACAAAACCGTGTGTGGAAGATTACTTGGAGCCTTGAAGACTAGAGAACTCACGGGTTTGGACCACATTTGATGGTTCATGGTTTCGGTCCCTTTTATTAAGGTCATTTTGATCACTTAGCCTCAAGGTCATTTTGGTCTTTTAGCCTTGTCTAAATGACACTCCATTGCCACCCACCTCATTAAGGGCATTGGAGTGATTTTATCTTTCTTTTGCAATATAATATATATAGCCTATTTTAGGTCATTTCTCTTTAGTTAATGAATGGTGGACATTTGAAAGACTTATTATCTCTTTGGAGAGTGCAACACCTTAGTATAGTTCTTAGTTAGGGCTTGGAAAAGTCATCCTTAGTACAGGGCTTGGAAAAGCCAATATTGTTCTTTGCTTCGAAACGGTGGATCTTGAGATGAGTGATTCCCTTGGCGGTTACCGTAAGAGTGTGGTGTTGTTGTTACATTAATTAGGGGTTTAGTGTTTGAATCACACTTTGTTCCTAAGTCTTGTAACAAATCTATATTTTACTATCTATCCTTTTATTCTTGTAATTTTGTTATTGTCTGTAGTGGACTGTTTTTATTTCTTGTTAAATCCGAAAATTTGTGTTCTTGTTGTCATATTGTTATTCACGATTTGTGGCTGTTTTGGGTGTCAAATACACCTTTTTTTCTTGTATTCTTGTTGTATTTGTCGAATCCAAGTGAGGTCTCCATTTGGTCCACGATTTGTTATGATTTGTGGACTGTTTTGAAGGGTGTATTGGATTGTTTTGTGTCTGTTTCATGTTCCCTTGTTTGTCTCGTATCACAGTCAAAGTAGCTGAAGTTTAGGGCATTGGAGGTGAAGATGACTCGTTGTTTCAACTTAATTCCATCGATTGGCACAATCTACAAAGGGGATTGTCTAGGACGTTAATGTAATGCAAGTAGCTCGCAGTCGAGAGCCTATCCAACAGAAGTAACCGAAGAAATTGCTTGATTTTTGGAGGAAGACGAAGCCTCTATATCCGTCCAAAATTTGCTGACGTTTGCAACTATGTCGAATCTTGAGCCTGTAAAGGCGAAGGACTAGTAAGTGCAGAGAAACATGACTGGAAAATAAATTTTCCCAAATCGGTGAGGTCGTAAGTAATGGGATCAGAAAATCCGACTGAGTATGAACTTGGATGAACTCTATGAGGGATGTAATCATAGGGGGGAGGACAAAAACAAAGAATCTAAAGACCATCTATAAAATGCCTAATGTGACTAACAAGTCGTTTCATCTTATGTCGATGCAGAAGATCGTGGATTAAACTACGAAGAGTGGTATTAGGTTTAATCCATAAATCATGGAAAAAAATTAATGTGTTGTCCAGTCCCAGGAAGCAATTTAATTTTAAGTTGACAATAACCTCATCCTTGTCGAGGGTTGTTCCAATTTGGGGATCCAGTAATACGGTTATTAGGAGCAGCACAATTTCTAGAGCATAAATATTTTAAATAGAAATAGTATATTATTTGAACTGTTAACTAAGTCAAAGGTATCTGATGTAATTGAAAATTTTTAAAATGGAAGAGTCACAACCAACAAAAGTTGTGTGACCCTTCATTAATTTTTTGATACATAAATAGTGGGCCCTACTTTTATAATTTACAATGAAAGCAATGAATAAGAGAGAAAAAATATAGGATAAATTACACAAATCTCATACTTAAGAGACTATATTACCTAATATTCCTTACTTTTTTAAAATTTACATAAAATCCCAATTTTCATCTTTACTCTTGATACATATCAACAAAACCTCACATCCTATTTTTACTCCACCATTAACTCCTTCAAGCTATATTTTTCAAAGATTTTCTTTCCTAAAATATCTTCCTAATCATCAACAATTAAGATTCCGTTTGGATAGGATTAAAAAAATTGCTTTTTAGCTTAAGTGATTAAAAGTTTAAAATAAGTGCTTTTAAATTAAGCAGTTAAGTGTTTGGATAGAAGTGTTGAAACTTAAAAATATATGTTGATGTGTTTGATAAAAAGTGTTATTTATCATTTTTTTGCTGTAAAAATGACTTAAATATCCTTAAAGCTGTTAACACATAATAACGTGAATTATTTATGATTTTTAATTCTAATACTTCAAAAATAATTTCTATTTAAATACATTTTCAGCATAAAGTGATTATGCCAGGTCAATTTATAAATATAAGTTATTTTTTTATTTTTAAATATTAAAAAATAAAACTTTTAAGATATTTTTTCTATAAATATAGTATTATATTGTAATATTGCAAGCTTGTAAACAACAAAATTTTTTTAGGAATGAAACAAACTATTAAAAAAATTAATTTTTAAAATTTAAATAACATGCAGAGATTCTATATGAACGGATAGAGAAGAACTTACCACAATCTTGATTTGACTATAAAATTTTTGAGTGTTTTCTTGTGTAATAATGGATTCTCCAAAAATAAAGGAGAAAGATGAAGAGAAAATTGGAGGGAAAAGATGAAAAAAGCAGCAAAAAACAAAAAGAAAAATCAATAAGGGCTATAAAATTTAGGGTATTGTTGGAATTAGAAGAAAATATAAGGGATAAAAAGCTAAATATTTTGGTCAAACCTAAAAAAAAATTAATCTAAAAAGTAAAAAGCTGGGGGTATCCAGCTTCTCAATTTTTGCTTTTTTTAAATTCACTTTTATCTTTTTTTAAAGATCTTTTTAATTTTACCAAACACCTAAAAAAAATCAAAAAAGTGATTAAAATCTAGTTTGACCAGATTTTAATTCTATCCAAACATCCTCTAAATCATTTTCCTTCTTGATTTTTTCTCTTCCATTAATGCTTAAATCATCTTCCTTCCTCATTTTTTTCTCCTCCATTAACTCATACAACTTTTTTTTTTCCTCTCCTAAAATCTTTTCTATTTTTTTTTTTTAAAATCTAGTAATACATATATAAATTGTTTTAGTTATTCATACATGTTTATTCTTTTAATGATGATTCATATGAATGATAAATATGATATCATTATATGGGTATTATGATGATTCATATGATAGATACATTTTGTATGATTTTAACGGGTGATACATATGATTTTAATGGGTGATACATATTATATTATGGTGATTCATATGATATTAATGGGTGATATATATGATATTATGATGATTCATATGGTAGATACAATTATTTATTTTAATTATTGGGTGATTCATATGATATTAATGAGTGATATATATGGTATTATGGTGATTCATATGGAAGATATAATTATTTATTTCAATTATTAGGTGATTCATATATTATTAATGAAAGGTAATGGTGTAGTCAGTGTAGGAAACAAAAGTAATAATATTTTTTTAAAAAGACTAAAAGCAGAATTGAAACATAATTAAAATTAAATCTAAAAAAATGCAGACTAAAATTAAAGATGAAAAAGGAGAAAAAAAGAGGAAGAAAATATATCTTTCATAATTAAATACGAAAAAAAAAGAAACATAATTAAAACACCTAAATTAAATCTAAAAAGGGATAAAAATTAGATATCTTTCTGTAAATAAAAGAATACAATGAGTAAAAGAGAATCTATTATTTCCTTAAATAAATATCTTTGTCAGTTTCAAATGTATCAATTTTTTATATGTATCACGTTATAACATATGTATCACCATTTTAAAAACTGGGATAAAATATAATTAACAAAATAGTCGAGATTTTTTGTAATATCACTTAAAGATTTAGGGATTTATGTAAGTTACCTTATATGGCTCTTGTCAGATGCAACAATGTGTAAGGTAAAAATATAATTGTTTTCTTTATTATTTCACAAAAATTCACGTAAAATTTTGATCGTTATTTGAGATAAAAATTGCACCAAATTTATGTATTGATACTATTTTTATTAATAGATATTCCATCCATTTAAATTTATGATTTCTTTTCCGAATTTAAGAAAAATCACATATTTTTATATTTAGTACAATAATATTTCTCGTGAAATCTCACCAATGGGATTTGGGAAAGGTAGAACGTATGCAAATTTTACTAGAGAGGGTGCTTCATCTTTTTATTTTAGTAATAATTTAATTATAAAATACTATATATTTTACTCCCAATGAAATAATTTATAACCACACAAATTTTTTTGGCTTATAAAATACTATGTTTTATCCCAATGTAAAAGTCATTTTCTTTTATTTTTGAAACATGTACCGAGTCAAAACTTTCACATAAATTAAAATATATAAAATAATATTTCAATGTTTTAGATTTGTAGAAAAATAATTTAGCATTTTACTCATAAAAGTGAAAGTTCTATTGAAAAACAAACTTAATACTATTTTTCAAACATGAAATACAACTTTAAGTTAGATTTGAAATTTTCACAATCAAATACTAACTTTTTAAATAAAATAAAAAAAAAAATATTCTGAAAAAAAATACTCACATTTTAATATTTTATGACAAAAAAGATCCTTATAAGGGTTGATAGATGGAGATTCATGGGGCTTTGGGCTATAGGTGACAAAAAAGTTTTAAAATGAGGTGTAGGTAGCACAAGTCTTAATAATTGAGTGGAAGTGACAATTACTTAATTATGGATTAAGAAAGTTTAAAATTTTTTAAAATAATCCACAAGTTTTAAATTTACACTTTGATCCAAATGTTAGTTAATATAACAGGAAACGAAGGGAAAAAAGACACATTTTTCTCTCTTCTCATCCGTTGTTATTTTCTCTCTCTTTGCAATATTTGTTGTTGATTGTTGCTACTGCTTTATTCATCATCTTCTGATTCATTATCATCATCTTATACTTTATTATCATCTTCATATTCTTCTTGTTGACCATTGTTGTTGTTGTTGTTACCGCGTTATTTTCAACTTTTGCATTTACTTGAGAGGAGACTTTGGTAAGTCAAATTATGCTTTTTAGTTGAATTTGTCATCTGGGTAACTACTAGAGTGCTATTTTTTCAACAATAGCTAGCACGTGAACATGAATGCAACATAAGAGCAATCTGTTTAAACAGATCCATCATCTGTGGCACCAAATAAAAATTCTGTTGCAATAGAAGACTCATATTGGATTCATGTTTATGGTTCTGGGTGTCCGTAATATGAATCGAATAGATGGGTATTCTGTTGCAACATATTAGTAATCTGTTCAAACAGATAATTAATCTGTTGCACTATGTTAGTAACCTATTTCTACAGACAAGTAATCTGTTACAACAGATGAATATTCTATTTCGAGCAACATAATACAACTCCTGTCATAAACCCAACAGATAACTCATATGTTGATCTCTTGCTATTAATACTGGATTCAAATTATTTCTTAATTTGTAGACATGTCATTTGTTGAGAAGAAGAAATAGACAACATGAAAATTAAATAAGAATTAAAACGTCAAAGTGGATCAAACATAAATTTTTTACTAAACAAAAAAATAAAAATACCTAGGTAAACAAAAAAAATAATCTTAATTTGTTATAAAACAAGAAAGAATAAAGAAGAAGAGTAGAGAGAATAGAGAGAGTAATTCTTATTTCTTCTCTTGAGTGATAAGAGATCATATTGATTGTCAATACAATGAACAAAACCCCTCTATTTATAGGGGAAATTTACTCCTAGTCTGAGTAAAAGACGGATGCTTCAAATCCTAATAGATATCAAAGTAGATCTTGATAGACATTCACTACAATGTAAATACATCCTTGAATGTGTAATTTGTAGATAATGTGCCTCGTTAAAAACTTACTAGAAAAAATCCAGTAGGAAAAAATCTAGTGAAGGAAAAAGAGTACACATATCTAATAATACGCATTTCGGTTGCCTCATTAAAAACCTTACGAGGGAAACCCAGTGGGACAAAACCTCATAAGGGAAAACTAGTACAACACGTATTAACTCCCCCTAATGAGAACATCCTTGAACCTTTGCATCCCGATCTTGTACACCATCTTCTTGAAAGTTGCAATTGAAGGAGACTTGGTGAATAAAATAGCCATATTGTTACTTGAACGAATCTGTTGCACGTTAATATCACCATTCTTTTGGAGTTCATGTATGTAGAAAATTTTTGATGAAGTGTTCTTCGTTCTATCTCCTTTTATGAATCCATCAAGATGTGTTATGCATGTTGCATTATTTTCGTATAAAATTGTGGGGACATTGTCACATTTCACGCCACATTTTTTTTGAATCAGATGTATCATGAATCTCAACCATACTCATTCTTAACTTTCTTCATGAATAGCTAGTATCTCATCATGGTTCGATAAAGTGGCTAGATACACTACTTTGTATATCTCCAAGATATGGCAGTATTTCCACATATGAACATATTGTATGTTTGAGATCGAGATTTATGCGGGTTAGATGAGTACCCAACATCTGCATGACCAGTAATATCGGGATTGCAATCTTTAGAAAATCATTAAAACTCATGTATCCTATCTCATTTCGATGTCTCGTAGTAGGAGTAGAAATATACCTTGCTAACAAATTGAGCGAAATACTATATTGGGTCTTGTAGTATTTTACAAGATACATGAGTGCACCAATTGTACTAAGATATGGTACTTTATAACCAATCCAAATTGGTATATTTCTCATTTCAGCAAATAATCTTATTGTTTTTGAAAACTCTTCAAGAGTTTCAATAATTTTCAAGCTATAAGCTTATTCAATATAAGGATTATGAATAAGTTTCCCAGAAACTTTTATATTTTGAATCCTTAAAGAAGTTTTCATATAAACTTTGTCAAGTGAAAATATTCAATATTTCATATGTGACATCTTAGCTTCAAGTGTCTGAACTGCAAATCAAATAAGTTTTACGCTTATCAAGATGCATCCTTTCATGTCACTTGATAAATGTTTCTACGTTAGCATGCTTAAATTAACATAGAATTCAGATCCTCATAATCTTTTATAATATTGCACCAATATTGTATCAAAGATATCATCGATGATATATCATTTTATATCGGTTCACAATGTGACAT
The DNA here is from genome assembly GCF_002878395.1 of Capsicum annuum. NCBI lineage: Eukaryota > Viridiplantae > Streptophyta > Magnoliopsida > Solanales > Solanaceae > Capsicum > Capsicum annuum. The sequence continues at coordinate 46,676 of NW_025839783.1, read as the reverse complement.
AATATTTTGAGATCTCATCACTTCATTATTTTCAGGTACCTAAACCTCTCATAAGGTTTCATGAAGTGTTATGTCATAGGCTCTTCAAGAGCGCATTGCCTTCTTATCATGATTATTTGCTCCTTATCCTTTTCAAGGATTATTTCATGTGGAACCGATTGGTCTATCATGCTTCATGCATGCATAGACTTTATCCTTCATGGACATAAAATAGGAGCACTTGCAGCTTAAATATGAAATGCTTTCGGCATTTGACTTGAATTATCTTTTGAATGAGGATCTGGTGATAATTCTAACATATTTCATAGCTGCTTATAATCTCCCCTTTATGTTAGGAAAACTAACATGCATCCTCTATCTTCTTTGAGGAATCTATCTTTGTGCATCATGGTATATTTATTAATCGTATACCGTACATCAAAATTATTAGATGGAATAGTTGGTTCCTGACCTTGAACCAATTGAGAAAGAAGAAATAATCATAATATATTGGTCTAATGCATACAAGTGCTATTGTATGCAGCATATCATATTTCATACCAATACATGAAACTTTGTTCTCATTAGTAATGGTTCAACTATTTATGAAAGACATTCAATGCTAAACCATCATCATCATGAAGAATTATCGTGATTATACAATCTGAAAATTATGCTCAGTTTATATTGAACAAGTAACTTTATGAATGTCAAACGTAGGTTGACCATGAATATACATGTGATCATCTTATTGATGCATCTTTTCAACATATTACATGATAGGTAAACGGGCCCTTATTCACCTTTTATAATCTTCAGATTTGAAGGGATCCAATCCCAATATTAGTCGGTCTAACCAACTTATCATGAGAACAAACTACATAAACAATTCTTGAAGAATCTTTTAGTTCTTCAATACATGCACATCTTCGAGATGTCACAATCGTTCATATCAATTTATGAACTTTTATTCTAGTAAACTCCAAGTTTACATGACATGTACGTTTTTTTTAGTAAATTTCAGATTTATTATTACATGACTAAATTTCAGATCTACTACTTCAGAAGTAGATTTCAAAATTATTCAACCTCTTTCGGAGGTGAGTTGTGATACAATCACAATCAAGTGCACGTTTGTATTAATGAGTTTCTCATTCCCCAGGAATGGAATTAATTGTGCCTTAAGCCTATCAAATTATGATAGCTTATAACCACTTTCAAGATTTTGCTACTTCAGAAACAAATCAAGGCATACATATGATGTAGAAATTTTTCTCTAGTATATCTTATAATCATATAAGCGTGCGAAAATATCATCACTTTTGATGATCATTATCATATTGTCCCTCCACGTGTATATTCATGCATTCAATCACTTTTCTTCTTTTAGACATATTATGCACTGCTACCACATATACCTCAAGAATGAAGTAAGTTGTCATATTTCAGACTTATCATATATTGCTACCACATTCACTTCATGGAATGGAGCATATTCAATGGGTCGAATTTCATGACTTTTCATTAAACACCCATTATTTTTCCTTAACCATCATAATATCATCAGTATGGTGTATTGATATTCAAACTCAACATCTTATCCATATAAAGCGTCTTAGGCATGAATTGATGGGACTTGAACCCAACATATTATCATCCTTTTTGATAATATAATATTGTTCTTGAGGAATAAATTTAAAATATAAATGGTTCCAAACCAATTATTTTCTCTCAAATCCAATAATAATTATATTAGTAGTAGTAAAAGAAAGATAACATAAAGAATTACTAACCTTGAAATCCTTCGGATTTATTATCTCACCTTGTTTGGCAGAGTCTCGTACTGATAATGTGTTATAAAACAAGAAAGAATAAAGAAGAAGATTAGAGAGAATAGAGAGAGTAATTCTTATTTCTTCTCTTGAGTGATGAGAGATCATATTGATTGTCAATACAATGAACAAAACCCCTCTATTTATAGGGAAAATTTACTCCTAGTCTGAGTAAAAGACGCATGCTTCAAATCCTAATAGATATCAAAGTAGATCTTGATAGACATTCACTATAATGTAAATACATTTATAACATAATTATTATTATCATCATTATCATTATTATTTGTATGGCCAGCCATCCAATCTTCGAATGGAAGCAACAGCGCCTTCCTCAGCCTGCGGATCTCCCGTAGCATCCTTACTCTGACGGCGGCCAACTCCCACTACAGGTCATGAACCTCCTTCTACAGATCCCGCATAACGTCTCGTAAAATAGCGGCATTCCACACTTGATCAGCCATATCTAGAACACGTATAAATTAACAAAACACGTAAAAACAAAAGTAAAGAAAAGAAAGAATTCAAATGTAGTACAACGTATATTTACACAAAAAGCAAGAAAAAAACTTACTAGAGACAGGGAAAAAATATCAAGTCCTTGAAGACAAAGTAGCTGTTAAAGGTGTAACAAGAGCAATGAATAAATAAAGTGTAGTAGAATGAACGATACGATTGATTAAGAAGGACCTATGTATAGACGATTGAACTTGAATGTGTTAGACAAAAAGTCACAATTGTTCACCTCCATTTATTAATAACATTCTTGCTTACTGTGAAAAGTTATGGCTTAATTAAATTAAGCAATATTGTGATAAGTCATGATTTTTCAGCTTTATTATTATTTAATAATTAGTTTTTTTTAGAAACCGTTTTTATTGAGTTGTGACAACAGATTCTATATCTGTTGCATCAGATAAATCATCTGTGACAACAGATATATCATCCATTGCAACAAATACACAACTTGTTGCATCAAATAATATATCTGTTGCAACATATAATCTATCTTTTTAAAAAAAATTATCATCATATCATTAATTCAAATTTGCTGACTTTTTTATTATATAAATTAATAAAATAAATTTAAAAACAAAAATATTTTTTGTGAGAAGAAATGATGCCTCATTGATATTAATGTCAATTATTCAAATTGATTAATGTCATTCTTGCTTAATGTGAAAAGTTATGACTAAATTAAATTAAGCAATATTGTGATAAGTCATGACTTTTCAGCTTATTATTATTAAGTAGTTCTTTTCATGAACCATTTTTATTGAGTTGTGACAACAGGTTCTATATCTGTTGCATCAGATAACTCATATGTGACATCCGATATATCATCTGTTGCAACAAATAAACAACCTATTGCATCAGATAATATATCTGTTGCAACATATAATCTATCTTTTTTTCAAAAAATTATCATCATTTCATTAATCTAAATTTTCTGACATTTTCATTATATAAATTAATAAACCAGATTTAAAGACGCAACTGTTCACCTCTACTTATTAATGACATTCTTGATTACTATAAAAAGTTATGACTTAATTAATATTGTGATAAGTCATGACTTTTTAGCTTATTATTATTAATAATTAGTTCTTTCCAAGAATCTTTTTTATTGAGTTATGACAATAGAATATATACCTATTGCACCAGATAACTCATCTGTGACAATAGATATATCATTTGTTGCAACTAATAGATAAGCTGTTTCATCAGATAATATATCTGTTGCAACATATAATCTATTTTTTTTTAAAAAAAATTATCATCGTATCATTAATCCAAATTTTCTGATTTTTTTATTATATAAATTAATAAAACAGATTTAAAAACAAAAATATTTTTTGTGAAAATAAATGGCGCCTATTTAATATTAAAGTCAATTATTTAAATTAAATAACCATTTTTTACGATTATAAATTGTGTTGATTATTTATTTCTGTATTTTTTTCTGTGAAAATAAATGACTTAATTAAATCAAGCTAGTGAGTTTTTTTATTATTGTGACAAGTCATGACTTTTCAACTTATTATTATTATTAGTTCTTAAATTTATATAACCTTTTTCTCAATTTAAAAATCAAAGTTGTCTTTTCAATAACCGATTCTTTAATAAAATAATAACCATTTTTTTAAGTTATGGCAACAGATTGTATATCCGTTGCATCAAATAACACATTTGTTGAGATAGATATACCATTAGTCGAAACAGATGGAGAATTTGATGCATCAGCAACATTGTTTGTTTGTTTAATTTGTTTAGACAAAAAGTCACGGTTACGACTATTCACCTTTTTATTAACAAACAATCATCATATAACTTAATTAATCCAATATTGTGAATTTTTTTAATTAAATAATCTTTCTTTTACGGTTATAAATATTGTGTATATCATTTAAATTCCTTTTCTTATTATTTATTTATGAATCATTTTTCACATTAAATAATAGGAGAATCATGACTTTTCACACCCTCTCAATAATAACCTCTTTTTTATTAATAACTATCTGTTGCAACATATGATCCATCTGTCGCATCAGATTTCTATTACCACAAATGCTCAATCCCTACCTCCAACTGTCGACATATTGAGAATAAAGAATAAATAGAATGATAATTAAATATTAAATAAGAATTAAAAATTCAAAGTCGACCAAACCAAACATAGATTTTTGCATCCCTTAGGTAGATCTGATGTAAAAAGGAAAAATACATACACTAAAAGAAAAAACATAACCTAATTATTATTACTACTATTATTATTATCATTACTATTATTATTACTATTATTATTATTATTATTATTATTATTATTATTATTATTATTATTTCTATAATTATTGTCAACCAGACAATTTTTATCCGGCTGCAGCAGGGCCCTCAGCGTTGCTCTAAAGTAGGCCAAATCCCTCTAGAGTTCATCAAAATGCCTTTGAAGTTCCCGCAAGGACTCGATATGAATTTCTTTGTACAATCTAGATCAGCCATATTTGTATTGTAAGTGTAGTAGAATGAACGAGAGAAAAGAAAGGAGGCCGGGGGGACCTATTTATAAATGATCGAATTGGAAGGGGTGACTAAGTCAAACAAAAAGCCACGATTGTTCATATCCCTTAATTAAATAAAACTGGTGACTTTTCAAATATGTAAATTAAAAAATGGATCTAATTACAACATTTTAACTTTTATTGTATTTTGGAAAGAAAAGAAAATTGCTTTAAAATAAATCTAGCTGATGGGTAATCTGTTGCAAAATATATTTCATCTGTCAAATAACTTACAATATATTGACAATCTATTACAACAGATGGATATATCTATTTTCTTTTCCAACAGACATGTCATATGTTGCAATAGATTGATCATCTGTCGTAATAGATGTCTACAATTGTTTCACAATTTAAACAGATGTGGCATCTTTTGCAACTTGCTAGTCATCTGTTTATTCAATTTAAGCCATAGATGGACTAGGAAGAATAAGGTGTGTACAGATGGATCCACTATCATATGTGTGGAAGTTAAGTAAGTATTACTGATAAGGTCATCGGGACAACACACACAAAGTATAATATTTTTGTGAATACAGTTTTTAACTGATTAGGCACTGATCATTCAAATAAGATCCTGCATCATACAGTTAACTTGATGGGTTCAAATTGATAAGGATGAGGGCCCCATGAAGATTTTGTAGATACCCTATTACGAATTATTGACGATTGTTGCTCGTGTTTATGTATGTCAAGTTTTGAGAAGGGATCAATATTTGGTGTCATTCCAGAGATCCAATAGAGATTGGACTTAACTTTAAGTGTGCATGGACTCTGAGAACTCTTTCGAAGCCTCGCACTGCATCAAACAAGAACGAAAAACCAATAGAAATTCCCCTGGCCCAAATTTATATGGAAGGGTTGATCGAGAAGATGATTATAGGCCAGAAAGAGTCGAAGGAGAATGCCTGCGAGGGAAAGGGGATTTGATGAAAGACTATATCATCTGAGAGTTAATTGAAGAAGAGACATAGGGTAGAAAGGTAACTTCTAGGGAATCTAGACGATGAAATTATCTTAAAACATAAGAAATCTGAATCAAGAGCAAATATGAAAGTGTATCTGGTAATGTTAATTCGTCTGTTGTCTCTCTGAAAGAAAAATAGTACAGATGGTCACTTTGCTTGGGAGATGCGACTAGGTAACATGGTTGGGATTATCACATAGATACAAAATAATGGAAGACCAAGAAAGCAGCCTTACGGGCATCAAGGGTTGAAATGATATACCATAATTACAGAAAACTTCCACTAACAGCAACTGCAGTTAAAGTAAGGAATCTAAGCGCAGGAGGCAATTTCTGAATTTTAAATTGCATCCCATGCCTTCTTATTTATAGTTCCGATTAGGCTCACTGTTGTTGACCTGATCGGAACCACAAACGAAATTAAAAGGCAAATTGAGTATCATTACTTCCTTAGCAATATGGATTAATTGATTATGTTTTCTTGCCTTACCATGCTTTAAACATTCCTTCGATAAGATCAGAGGCTTGTTGTAGTATGCGAATCCCTATAATTTTTAAGCTTGTCTCCGGCTTGCTGATTCAGTCTTCAAGTTTGTTGTTGCCATCTTTGAATTTGGTATAGAGTTCCTGGTCTCTTGTGAGCTCAATCGGGAACACCATATTCAAAGTTTTGGCATTGAAGAAGGCCTACAGAACACTTTCTTCAGAAGCCTTAAAGGATACATAGAAGGTCGCTGTGTTTGTTTTAGGTCAAAATGTGTTGATGCACACTCAAGTTGTTATCGCAATCGTTAAACAACTGACTTTTATCGAGCATTGGTTAATGCATCTTTCTCAACCAACCTTCAAGGATTTTCATAAATTAATAAGTAAAGAGTTACATAACATTTAATTTACACAGACTCTACTAGCAGAAAGGCTGAGAGATTGAGTCGGTTTAGATAAAACGTTACGTAACTCCTTGCTTATTAATTTATCAAATTACTTGAAGGTTGGTTGAGCAAGATGCATTAAGTAACGCTCGATAAAAGTAATTTGTTCAATGGTTGGGACAATATCTTGAGTGTGCATCAACATGTTTTGACCTAAAATAAACACAGCGACCCTCTGTGTATCCTTTAAGGCTTCTGAAGAAAGTGCTTTGAAGGGCTTCTAGAATGCCACAAATTCGAAGATGGTTTTCCTAATTGAGCTCACAAGAGACCAGGAACTCTATACCAAATTCAAAGACAGCAACGACAAACTTGAAGACCAAATCAGCAATCTAGAGGCAAACTTGAAAATTATCGGGATTCACATACAAAAACAAGACTCTGATCTTCTACAAAGAATATTAAAAGCATGCTAAGGCTATAAAACACAATCAATTATAACCATATTGCTAAGGAAGCAATGATAATCAATTTTCCTTTCAATCTCATTTGTGGTTCCGATCAGGTCAACAACAATGGACCTAATTGAAACCACAAATAAGAAGGCATGGGATGCAATTAAAAATTCAGAAATTGTCGTCTTTTCTTAGATTCCTTACTTTAACTGTAGTTGCTGTTGGCAAAAGTTTTCAACCCTCGATGCCCGTAAGGCTGCTTTCTTAGGCTTTTGCTACTTTCTATCTGCGTGATAATCCCGACCACGCTACCTAGTCGCAGCTCCCCAGCAAAGTGACCATCTGCACTATTTTTCTTTCCAAGAGACAAGAGACAAATTTTCCATTATCGGATACACTTTCATATTTGCACTTGATGCAAATTTTTCATGTTTTAAGATAATTTCATTGGTCAAATTCGCTAGAAGTTACTTTCTACCCTATGTATTCTCTTCAATTAGCTCTTAGATGATATAATATTTCATCAACCACCCATTTTCCCTCAAAGGCATTCTTCTACCGCACCTTCTAGCATATAGTCATCACCTAGAGCAACCCAAACATATAAATTTAGGCTAGGGAAATAACTATATTTGTTTTCCATTCTTGTAAGATGCATTGCTAGGCTTCGAAGGCCTTTTCAGAGTCCAATGCACACTAAAAGTTAGTCCAATCGCTATTGAATCTCTTTACAATAAAACCAAAACTAGATCCCTTCACAATACTTGGCAAATAAACATGAGCAACAACTGATATTAAATTTTAACAGGGAATCAGAACCATATTCATGGTCCCTCAGCCTTATCAGTTCAGACCTACCAAACTTAACTGTAAAATTGCAAATATCCTGTTTGAATGATCTATGACTAATCGGTAAAAACAACATTCACAAAATTAGTTTACACTATGTGTGTTTCCACGATAACATTATCAGTAATACATACCTCCTACATATGAAGTGGTTCCATCTGCATGCAACTTATTTCTCCAAACCCATCTTTACTGCTGCCTCTTGTGATGGTAAAGAAAAAGCTGATCAAATTTTAGTTCCTAATATCTATAAAGAAGAGGAAAAAATTGATGCCACCAAAAGAACATTATCCATCTGTTGCATTAAACGTAGAGTCTGTTGCATCAGATGTGGAGTTTGTTGCAATAAATGTAGAGTCTAATGCAACAAATGTGGTGTCTATTGCAACAGATGTGGAGTCTGTTAGAATACATCAAACCAACCTTGCTAGTGGTTTGATTTGTTCCAACAGTTTCTCCGTCTATTTCAATATCAACAACAACATAAACTACAAAGAAACAACAAATGAAAAACATCAACAACAAAGAAATAAACAACATTTATTACAACACCATCAACTACAAAGAAGCAACATCCTTTGTTCCAACACCATCAACACCACCACACCACAAGTTCCAACAACTCCAACCCCACCACCAATATCAATAACAGCATAAACAACAAACAAATAAAATACATATAAAAAATGATACCGCCAACAAGGCTTTTAAACTTCTTCCAACAAAATACAAATAAAAATTCTCGGTTCGTTTATTAACACTTAAAAGTTACTTCAAAATTTTTAAATAAATAGATATGGGTAAAGGGTAATTAAATAAAAAAAATAGATGTAAATAACTGGTAAAGAAAAAGACAAGAATGAAAGAGCAATAGTGAACCATACCTTAATGTCAAAAGGGGATCAAAAGAGCAATTTTAGTTGAGAAAGATATGGACCGGTTTAGATCCGAAAGGATCTTTATAAGAAAGAGAAGAGAAAAGAGAGAAAAAAAGTTGTGATACCCCTAACCTAAAGAGGAGAGAAAGCAAAAGATGAGAGATGAATAAAATAAATTTAGGGATGAAGCTGAAGCTGAGGAGAGATAAGATAATTCAAGATGTATTATGTATGTAGACGTGGGTTTTTTAATATACATTAATTAATATAATTAATATTCATTAATAATTTGAGGGGCACGAGAAAGACTAGTGACATTGAAAAAATAAGGTAAGACTACTCAACGAACTCATTTTTGAGTTATCCAAGAAAAAGGAACTCTTCATTTTTAACCGCATTTTGTGGTACTTACTACTTTATCTACTCAGACAGAAGACTTTAAAATTGAAACAAAAAAATATTTTCAAACAGATATGTCATCTGTTGCAACAAATAGCAATATCTGTTTAAAAATGCCAACAACACAGTCATATGTTACAACAGATAGAAATATCTATTTAAAAATCCCAACAGCTCACAGATGCAGATTTCAATTTGATAATTAAATCATATATGTCATCTATTACAATAGATATAAATATCTATTTAAATATCCCAAAAACTCATTCATCTGTGACGACAGATGTAAATATCCATTTGATAATTAAATCAGATATATCATCTGATACAATAGATATCAAAATCTTTTTGAAAATTTTCAACAGCTCAGTCATCTGTCACAACAGATGCAAATATTTATTTGATAATTAAATCAGATATTTCATCTGTTGCAATAGATATAAATATCTATTAGAAATTTTCAACAGCTCAGTCATTTGTTCTAATAGATTTTATTGCAATTGATTTAGGTAGAACTAGGGATGAATGAATAAGCTCATAAGGTGAACAACAACTTCAATTTAGTTGTTGCAATTTCATAGTGTTGGTATTATATTTTTCCCGGCCTGGGTCGTCGATCGATCACTCTGAGTTGAAATGAGCTCTCAATAACTTAATGTTAAGATTAATAGTACATAAATTGAATTAGGTGGAACTAGGGATGAATGAATGAGTTCCTAGGTTCAACTAAAACATCAATTGAGTCGTTGCAATTGCATGGTGTTGGTATTGCGTTCATCTCGATCCGGATCATTGATCGATCACTCTGAGTTAAAATGAGCTCTCATTAACTTAATATTAAGATTAATAGTACCTAAATTGATTTAGGTGGAACCAAGAATGAATAAATAAGCTCATAGGGTCAACTACAACTTTAATTAAGTCGTTGTAATTGCATGGTGTTGGTATTGCGTTCATCCCGACCCAGGTTGTCGTTCGATCACTCTTAGTTGAAATAAGCTCTCATTAACTTAATGTTAAGATTAATAGTATCTAAATTGATTTAGGTGGAACTAGGGATGAATGAATGATCTCATAGGGTAAACAACAACTTCAATTGAGTCGGTATAATTACATGGTGTTGGTATTGTGTTCATTCTAACTCGGGTCATCGATCGATCACTCTGAGTTAAAATGAGCTCTCATTAACTTAATGTTAAGATTAATAGTACCTAAATTGATTTAGGTGGAACCAGAGATGAATGAATGAGCTCATAGGGTCAACTACAACTTCAATTTAGTCGTTGTGATTAGATGGTGTTGGTATTATGTTCATCCTGACCCAGGTCGTTGATCAATCACTCTGAGTTGAAATGAGCTCTCATTAACTTAATGTTAATATTAATAGTTCCTAAATTGATTTAGGTGGAACTACGGATGAATGAATGAGCTCATAGGTTTAACTACAATTTCAATTGAGTAGTTGCAATTGCATGGTGTTGGTGTTGAGTTCACCTGACCTAGATCGTCGATCGATCACTCTGAGTTAAAATAAGCTCTCAATAACTTAATGTTAAGATTAATAGTACCTAAATTGATTTAGGTAGAACTAGGTATGAATGAATGAGTTCATAGGGTCAACTACAACTTCAATTAAGTCTTTGCAATTGGTGTTGGTATTGCATTTCATCTCAACCCAGGTCATCGATTGATCACTCTGAGTTGAAATGAGCTCTCATTAACTTAATATTTTAAAAATTAGTATATCTCTTGAAATTTTAAAAATTAATTAAAATCAATTTGGACCAAATTAATAATTTCAAAACTTGTCATTCTTTTTCAAAATTACAAATCAACCCATACAAATCATCCATTTGTGGAAAAAAATTTTCCTCATTTCAAATCTCAAGTTCTCGCTCCTCTGTCTTTCTCTCTCTTTCTCTCTCTCTCTCTCTTAATAATACAGACAACAACTACTCAATATATTGCTCAACCCTTAAAAACAGATTAATTTTCATCCCATTTCTGACCACATAGTTGTTATTTTCAACTTCATTCTTGCTTATATCCATCATTTTCTCTGTCTTCACTCGTAATAGAGTTTGAGAAGAGTTCTACATTTGTTCTTTATTCTAAAAATTATGGCCTTTTAGTTAATGATAAAAAAGAAGACTTTTAGTTGTATTATCTTTGAGAATGAGTTAACAATTTTGTGTTTTGATACTAAAAAAGTAGGAAGCACATGAGAAAACCCTAGTTTTTATCTCAGTATTTTGTTGGTTGTCATGGTATTATTGGATGGTGTTTGTGGTGTTGTTGGTGGATGTTGTTGTTGGTGTCAGTATTTGTGTTTTTGGTGGTGGTGTCGGTGGTCTTGGTGGAATTAGTAGTGGTATTGGTGGTATTGGTTGTGTCATTAGTTGTGGTGTTGGTGGTCCATCTGTTACAACAGGTGAGATATCTGTTGGGAGATATTAAATAGGTCTTCAAACAGATTCCCCATCCATTCCATCTGATGGGTTATCCAGTGGAGTATTTTTTTTGTAATGTTGCGTAGAATAATTTGTTGAAATTTGTCTAACCTTTTTTTTAAAAAAAATTATGCAGACATCAAATGCAATGTATTTTTTATTTTTCTATTGTTTGTAGGTAAAAGATGTCTCCCAAAAGAAAAGAAACTGAAAGTGGATCAACTTTTGACTACCCAACAAAAATGGCTAGGGTATAGATAGATTCGGAGGAACTTTTGAATAATCTCAGTCGGGGAAAAATGAAGTCGAGGAAAGTGATAACTCCTTCTTACCAATAGGGCATGAAATAATATCGAAATCCCAGCATGATTCTGTCAAAATTATTAGTATCGACAAGTTTCAATTTGAGATGCTAATGGATAGCCCTGACAAAGTAACTGGTGATCTTGTACTTAAATGTCAGTTGGGGAAATATTTTGATGAATTAAGGAGAATTATGAAGAATGAAAACATACACGAGATTTTTAACAAAAGCTGTTTTGCATACTTTCTCGGGCTGTCTGAGGACTGCACTTTTCGTTTCCCAATGAGCATGGTATATGGTCTTCTCAAGCGCAGGATCAAGTACGCTGGGGATGATAAAGATTTGAAGGAGGGTGAAAAAAAGGTGGATGAAATCTGGATCAACTATTGTGGCATGCCGGTTTGTTTTGGGTTAAAAGAGTTTGCCATAGTGACGGGCTTGAGATGCGATCATCCAAAAGAACCTCTTATCAAGGAAACACCCCACAAAGGGTCCAACAAATACAAGGGAAAAAATATGGTTTGTTGGGCATTGTTGGACGTAGTAGCTATAAAGCAGAGGATTTGATGGTAGATCTCGAGGATAAAGATATACCAAAGCACTGCAGGGAGAGGTTGTGTTGAGTTTGATTTGTCCATTTTATTTTACTGGCAAGAGACGCCAGGAAAGTCATAGAAGATGATTTATTGGCGCTTGCTAATGATTTTGACAAATTTAACTACTATCCCTGGGAATATGACAGCTACTGCTTGACTGTCCAATATTTACTGACAAAGCTATCCACATAGATTATCACATTATACAGCTTTTCTTGGGCTTTCATGGTAAAATTGATCACTATTTCTACTCATCCATTAATTTATAATGAATATAGTTATTATGACCTTTTTTTTGCTTGCTTTCTGTTTATATTTTTTATGCTTGGGCATGTGAAGTCATCCCTCCCCTCTGAAAGTAGTTTAAGGATTACCCAGATGAGGTTTCTCATCCAAGGATCCTTAGGTGGTGGGTGGCTGCAAAGGGCAACAAAAAATATTAAGGAGCAGGAGGCTGATCTATTTAACCCTCCGGATGATGCAGTATATCTTCTTTCAACTAAAATAATTTACCTTAAAGAAAGTTATTAAAATAGATGTTCTATCTGTTGCGACAGATATGTCATCTGTTGCAACAGATTACCTATCAACTGTAACTGGTGTAATAGATGGGTAATTTGTTGTCACAGACGATCCATATTTTGCAACAGATTAACTATCTGTTGCTTTGGTTCTTTGAACCTGACTCAACAGATTACCTACCTGATGCAAATTATGAACAGATATGTAATCTGATGCAATATATTGTCAATCTATTGTGACATATAGATCAACTGTTGTGGTAACTAGACCATCTATTGTATAAGTTAGTTGTGTTAACAGCCATGTAACCCAACTGACTGCAAATTATTATTATATGATTTAAATGCCTCCTATCTTTTTCTATAGGTTGTGCATCCTTGGATTATGCCTACCGTTAATGAGTTGGGGACGATTTTTTTTCTTACTCTGGGTCTTGTTGATACAAAAGAAGACCCAACGATGGAGTTAATTAAGAAGAAATTGGTTGGAGCAACATCCATAAGAAGAGTAGTTAGGAAAGGTCAGCCTAATGTTGAAGCTCTTCATGACCAACCTCAAACTGCAACAAATTCGGGTGCTTCTTCTGAGGGTGTTGTTGGTGGAGTTGTTTATGATGGTGGCAGCCATCCTGATGTTGTTGTTGTTGCTTCCAGTCGTGATTATGAGCATGTTGGTGCTCAGGAAAAAATAAATATGTTTTAAAAAACCCCTTTCACAAGTCCCTTTCACCCCTACACCAGTCTCTTCCACCCTTACAGTGGTCCCTCTCACCCCTTTTCACCCTTATATTCTCATTTCAAATACAAAGTATGCAAGGACAGAGAGGATAAACTCCTTGAAAAGCTAGAGGCTATTACTGAAGCTGCCGAGGATTTGAAATCTAGGAGGGGTATCATACCATCTAATGAGGTGAGGAAGCCATGCACTCCTATAGTGGAGGTTAGGAGGAAGAGAAGAAAAATTAAACAAATTCTCTCCGTTCTAAAATCAACAAAAATTGTAACTCCTCCCACTCCAAGAGTTGTTGAAGTTCAGGGGCCGCTGAAGAAGGTGGACATATTCACGGAGCTTAGCAAGGAGAAGAAGAAGAAACTGGAAGAAATCATGAATGGCAAGACGAAGGTTTGAAAAGAATGCACCATGAATTCATTTGCCTCCAAAGACTTCAAGAATATAAAAAATATGCGTGAGTGGTATGAGGATAATGTAAGTTTACTTTTGCTAACCTATCCTTCCAATCTACTCCATGAATAAGAATCTATGCAATTGATATGGAATCTATTGTAATAGCTTGATATTCTGTTGCAACATAATACACATCTGTTGCTTAAGGTTCGTTGGTTGGGTAATCTATGAACTGATTCAGAGAACCCTCTTCACCGGATTCTTTCCACTGTGTTTTTATTCTTTACAATTACTAATCTATTTAAAAGTTGTCTTCTTATACCATAGTATGTTGATGAAATTTTGTGCCTCATGAGGGGCAGGCAATTAGCGAACCCGGATGTTTATGATGCGCCGATAGGATAATGGAACTCAACTTCTACAATAATTTCAAGGATAGATACGATGATCTCCGTGAGCTAGCTGATTTTGGTGGACCGGGATTCGATAAGTTAGTTTCTACATTCTAATAGGATGAAGAAGCGATTAAATATGTTAGAAGAAAGAGGCCATATCCACACGACAAGAGCTGGACCAAGGTAAAGAGAATCTTTGTAGTCATAAACATGGAAGTCAAATATTTTCTCGCTATTGAGATGCTACTCTACGTGGGAAATATTAAGGTTTATGACTGCAACTTACCTATCTTCAACGAGGACAAGTTTTTAACCCACATACAGCCACTCTTGAAGTTGTTGCCTAAGTTGTTGACGCAGAGTAAGCTGATAGATCATTTGCTGATAAAATCTTGAGGAAGGAATCATGGGTTTTTAAAGGTCAAAATAAGAACATCAAGCTCTAGAGAAATAGAATCGGTGCAGCGTGCGGGATGTACTCTCTTGCATACGTTGAGTGTTTGCTAACCGACACAGAAATGATTGATATGTGCGACGCTGAAGTAGGAAAGATTCAATGGGTCTAGGCTTATGGGGCACTAGCTAAATAGTTGGAGCCCATGTATAAAAAAGAATATGTACAAAGATAGAAATGAACACGATAATAATTTTTTATTTCAAGCCACTTTACATATAGTGGCAATAATTTTTATGTCTGGCCAAGTTGAATTTTTATAATGTAACAGATTTTATATATGTTGTAATAGATATAATACCTGTTGTGACAAATTGATTATCTGTTGGAATAGGTTGGTCATCTGTTTCATTATGTAGATGTTTTCCAGTCTGTATGTCACAACAGATATACAATTTGTTGTAACATAAAATCCATCTGTTGCAACTGATAGGTAATCTGTTGGAACAAATCAAGAAAGTAGGAATACCTATTATATAATTTTCATCAAATGACCTACAAAATGGTTGGAGCCCGTGTATAAAGAAGAATATGTACAAACACAGAGACGAACATGATAACTATTTTTTATTTCAAGCCACCTCACTTTACATGTAGTGGCAATAATTTTTATGTCTGCATATAGTTGAATTTTTATAATACAATAGATAGTATATCTGTTGTAACAGATATAGTACCTGTTGTGACATATTGATTATCTGTTGGAATAAGTTGGTCATCTGTTGTATTAATAAATATTTCCCCGTCTGTCTGTCACAATAGATATCTAATATGTTGCAACTGATAGGTAATCTGTTGTAAAAATTAAGAAAGTAGGAAGACCTGTTATATAATTTTTAGCAGATGACCTACGTGTTGTATCTCATACTACAATATATGTCTAAATCTATTTGAGAAGATATGTCGTCTGTTGAAGCAGATGTATTATCAGTTGCAATATTTGAATCTAGTATTCCATTTCAATTAACATGTTCAAAACTAAGGATTCAATTATATTCATAGATAGCATAAAATAAGTTGAAGCCTTTGGAAATTACATGAAATAACTCAACAAATAAATGAAATGTAAAAAAATCATTATGGGTACAAATGATCTACTCTTCAAATAAATCAACAAGTTAAACCAAGGAGGATAGTTTATTACATTGACGGACTCAAGCTATAAAGATCTACTCAATATGGATAAGTTGTTCTTTATTTGGTGTTGTGGAATTTGGTTTTGATTGTTGTGGATCTTTAATGTCGCTTGCGTACGGCTTCTGAGCTTTCGCTTTTCTGTATTTCTATAAAAGAGCAGCATATCTTTTGCGGATTAATCCAGCATCAAGTCCATCATTTGGTAATTATAATCCATCGCTTAAATACTCGGTGTACGCGGCAACAAGAAGACCGCAATCTCTGCGTTTAAAAAATCCAGCTAATCCATATCTTGCAGTTCATGGAAACGTTGTGAAATTTTTGAAATGAAACTAAATCATGACACTTAAACTTGCAGGCTACCAATGGTTTGTTGAGCAATTCCTTCAACATATTATACATCAAATGGATTACCCATTTTATCCCGGTATGCTTTAATCGTCGACTAATAAGTACGAACCTTTTGTTCCAAAAAGCCACTCATATCAAGGTAATTAGGCAATATTTTGACCAATTTTTGTATCTCAAATGATGGCTCAGAATGTCTCCTTCACGACATCGAGTCATAAACTCAGGTGCGCCTCTCTTTTAGAATAACGATAGCCAACACCCAATGGAATTCATCACCTCAATTGATTGGGATGTACACTTCATTGATCAAATGCCAAGGTAAGCTAGCCGAATGCTAAAATCTTTGATGATGTTGATTAAGCATTCCTCATTTTGGGAAACTTTCGGCTGTTGTTGACAATACCTATCGTAGGTATTATTGATGTAAACTTTGTACAAATAATTGCTTGTCGTGTATCTGTATTGTTCTTGTGTTTACAACTTTGCCTTTTTTGAAGGTAGTAAAAGATGGCATCGATCTGCTGCACATATTATTAAATATTTTGGATTATGTGATGAAAAAAGTAATACACAGATGTAATTAAATAAAGTATTAATTAATAGTAATATGTATGGCATTTAAACCTCAGCATTCCAGCAAGTTTGGGGCTGTGACATCAAATAGAACCAATTATTTATTCTGGGATACGCAACAACAAAGTCGAACATGTCAAAACAAAGACTAGATTCATTTACTTTGTACTGTTTATCATTTTGTTTTCTACATGATGATTTATATGTGTTAATGTCAAGTTCTTATAACAAGAATTTTATAAACCAATATCCATAAAAATTGATTTATGTACCTGCCGTCATGATTCTTTAATAGTCCATCGGCAATTCATTTTGAATAGTCGTTAATCAACTGTGTTAGTTTTTTTGGAGCCTCGTCCGAGATGTTGAATCCTTTAAACAAGCATTTCTTCCGTTCTCCCGAACTGACAGGCTCAACTTTTTCTTCTTCTTTGGAAGTAGTTGATGGATTATCAACTATGATATTATGATCTTTAGCAGTAGCTTCTACTATGACATCCACCTGGAAAACCAAAAATATTCAATGCTAATTACAGATATACAACAAATTGTCCATCTGTTGCAACAGATGAGTCTTATGTTGCAATAGATAGATCATCTGTTGGGATGAATTCAAATAGGTAAATCAGAGTAGTACGATTATTTTGAATAGATAACCCATCTGTTGCAATATAAGACTCATCTATTATAATAGATAACACATCTGATGCAACAGGTTATACAACAGTTGCAATAGATGTATATATCTGTTTGATAATTTTTAGTAGATGTATCATCTGTTGAAACAAATATGTGTCTATTTGTTTGTTGGAATAGGTGATGTACATTCACTTTCTTCAGCTCATGTTTCTCTCCTGTGACCCTTGTACACTGAACAACGATGCAAAGCAAAGATAAAGGCATTGCAATTTTGCTGTTTTCGATGCTTGATGATGCCTTAGAAGTATCTTTCATTCTCCTCTTAGCCACCTTGATCTCTAGTGGAGTGTATAGATATGAAATCCTCTTTGATAGAATGACACCCCTCTTAGATGTCATTTCCTATATAGAAACATTTAGTGCATTAATAGAATTAATCACTCCATCGTGTTTCACCTTATAGTCTAGACATTTGCATACAAAACATTCCCTAGATGTGGCAAAATCTGGAGAAAAATCTATAAAACCAGTATGATCACAATCATAATGGCTTGTTGTTTCAAAAACTGTAAGAGGAGCATCATTAGCCCCAACAGCAGCACCACTACCACTACCACTACCATCATCTACAACAACAAGCCCCCCACCCTCCAAAAAAAAATTTCTTATGATGGTTGTTTCTCCAAACAATTTAATTTTTATTTTATCAATGACCTTAGGGTCTGATAAAGTTTGCACAAACCATAAAGTAAGAAAAAATGGCATCTTGAACTCTCGGTTGGTCGAAATAAGCCACGAATGGACAATCTAAAATAAATCAGTACATATATTAGAATGATGATTAAATTATTTAAAATAATCATTAATTAAAATAAAAACTTGATTAGAATTGGACTTACTGCTTCCTTCGGGGCTTGAAAAGATCAAGAAATTTTGTATTTTTATCAGTTTTGGCCGACAACTATCTCAGGATTCTTGGACAGAAAATTTCTTCCTGCTAGTTCACTTGTTGTCTCAAATAAGGAATGGCTTCAAATGCCTAAACATAACGCCAATAAATCAAAAGCATTATTGAATAAAAAAATAATGAATCATATCATGATAAAAGAAATATTTACCATGAAGGCCTATGGAAAGCCATATAAGTTGACTGTGTTTGGCGTTAACGGAGTCAATAATTATTAGACAGTCATTTTAAAGCTTTCATAACCCCAAGGATAGTTGTTAAATGCCTCAAGATCCTCGAAGAGATTTATTAAACCGGGTCTTATATTGTTGTTAACGTCTCTCGCCTAAAGAATATTATGTACAAACCAAACCAAGCACAATGATTGCTTGTGCTTCTTTTAGAGTCCTTTACCTTTCAAAACTTCTATCAAATTTTTGTTGTTGAAGCTTGGACCAACAATGGACACCAGGTCCTCACGATCACTCAACTTGTCTTTGCCTTTTTTGAGTGTGCGGGGTGCTTTTTTGGGGGTCAGAGTAGGTATAACTTGAGAAGGAGAAGGAGGATAACATTTTGGTCTGGTAACTATGGTAAACTCCGTCCAACCAAAACAAACAGCTATGTCATAGTAATTTATCCACACCTCATCCATCTTGTCTTTGTTTTCATACATAAACCTACGCTTGAGAAGATCATATACTATTTTCATCTGGAAACAAGCATTGTTGTCCTCCGGCAAATTAAGATATTGCCCAAAGCAGCTTTCCCTAAAATAAGCATCCAATTTTTATTCTTGAAGTATTTTCTGAAGGCGTCGAAAGATTTTCCCATGGCTGACTTAACCACAAAATCACCCATTAAATCTGTGGCACCATCACACTATATTTTCATAGGATAATGATCAATGCTGAAGGTTTTGACCAACTCTTCGGCGGAAGGGATATTAGCATTTGGATCATCTCTTTTGAGGCATTCCTCCTCCCCATGTTCATTATCTTCTTCTCCTGAT
Source organism: Capsicum annuum (assembly GCF_002878395.1). Lineage (NCBI taxonomy): Eukaryota > Viridiplantae > Streptophyta > Magnoliopsida > Solanales > Solanaceae > Capsicum > Capsicum annuum. The sequence continues at coordinate 26,882 of NW_025839783.1, read as the reverse complement.
TGAGATAACACTTGTAAAGCAAGCTCATAGAGTGCTGGATATAGCCGAGCTGCTACACTTATTCGTTTACTTAGACTTGATTCGGTTTCTTTTCTTTTAGGAGCCATATTATCTTAAATTAACAGGAACATAAAATAGATTATAATTGATTAATGCATTAAAAAAGGATAACAGTAAATCTAACATGCACAATGATAAAACAACAGTTCCAACAGACCACACGTCTGTTGCACCAAGTATGTTGTCTGTTGCAACATATAACCGAACTGTTGCAACGGATGAGTAAACCATTGGACACAATAAAAATAGATCTCTAATCTGTCGCACCAGGTATTTTATCTGATGCAACATATAACCAACCTGGATACAACAGATGAGTAAATCATTGAAATCATAAAAATAGATCACTAATCTGTTGCACCAGGTAGTTTTATCTGTTGCAATATATAACCAACCTGTTGCAAGGATGAGTAATCCGTTGGAAATGGTAAAAACAGATCACTAATTTGTTGCACCATGTAGTTTATATGTTGCAACATATGACCAACCTATTGCAATGGATGCGTAATCCATTGGAAAACATAAAAACAGATCACACATCTCTTGCACCGGGTATGTTATCTGTTACAACATATAACCACCTGTTACAATGGTGAGTAAACCGTTGGATACAATTAAAATAGATCATTAATCTGTTGCACCAGGTATGTTATCTATTGCAACATATAATTGACCTATTGCAACGGATGAGTAAACCGTTGGAAATAATAAAAACAGATCACTAATCTGTTGCACATGTATTTTATTTGATGCAACATATAACCAATCGTTGCAATGGATGAGTAAACCATTGGAAACTATTAAAATAGATCACTAATCTGTTGTATCGGGTAGTTTATCTATTGCAACATATAACCAACCTGTTGCAACAGATGAGTAATCCATTAGAAATCATAAAAATAGATAACTAATCTGTTGCACCAGGTATGTTATCTGTTGCAACATATAACTGATCTATTACAACGGATGAGTAAACCGTTAGAAACAATAAAAACAGATCACTGGTCTGTTGAAACATATCACTCATCTGTTGCAAAATAATTTATCTATTGTATCAATATTATTTAGATTTTTTCCAAATAGAAGAGTCGTCTGTCGCAACAGATGAATGATTTGTTAGATTATTCATCTGTTATATTAGATTTTGATAGTTGCATTAGATTTTAATCTATTACATCAGATATTTTTATTTGTTGCATCAGATGTCTTCATCTGCACATCAGATGTTTCATCTGTTGCAATAACATTTTTACCAAGACAAACAATAAATTAATCCAGCAACACTAACACATCACACACACTAAGAACATCAATTATGACCAAAAATCACCAACAAATTCGAATCAACAGTACGACAACAAGAAGAAAAAATATCAGAATTGAGGATTTTATTCAGTCTACATTTCAATACTAGAAGAGTAGTTGGCTCAAGTTCTTCTGTCTCCTCATAATTTTTTACCTGTGAAAAAGGAAATGGGACTAAGAAGAACTCAAAATTGTTGTCGTCGGAGAAGTCTTCATGTCGATTGACGATTGAAAGTCAAAAGAAAACTCGCCTGACTATTTTTCACTAGAGGTTAAAGTCACTGGGGATTGAAGGGAGAATTTTGTAGAACTGTTGGTTGGAAGAGAGTTGAGAGAAGCTGTCGAGAAAGAGAGAGAGGAGAGAGACTGGTTGATTTGGATTAACGAGGGTGTGGGTTGATTTGTATTTTTGAAAAGATTAGAAAGTTTTAAAAATATTAATCAAGTCCATATTAACTTAATCAAGTTTCCTAATGATGTTTGACCCTTTAAGTTGGTCAATGTCACCAATCCTTCATTCAAGACTTAAAATACACATTTTCTTCAATTTTCTCGAGTTTCGTTGCTTTTAATTATAAAATTTGATAAATAAGACCCACTATCCATATGTCAAAAATCCAATGGAGGGTCACACAACTTTTTTTGGTTGTGCGACTCCCACGGAAAAATTTTTCAATGTAATTAAGCATATTTTTTATGATTGATTCCATTCAAAATAGATGGCATATGGTAATGAGACAAGGTGGATGATTTGGCATGAAAGTCGTTCTTTTTTTTGCAATATTTTTATTTTAAAGGATGAATATAATGTTTAATAGCCTGTTTGGCCAAGTTCATTTTTCTCTAAAGTAGCTATTTTTTTTTTTTAAAAAAAAAGTGCTTTAAAAAATGAGGTGTTTTGCAAACTTTTGAAAGAAAATAATTGCTATTGGGGGGGTAGAAAAATAAGTTTTTCATAAGCTAAAAACATGTTTCTTTCTATAGCACTTGTTTGAAAAGAACTTTTTGAAAAAAAAAAAAAACTTAAAAGCACTGTAAAATGTTTTGTAAAATAATAATTGCTGGTCAAACGTGTTTTTCAAATTTATTGGCCAAACGCGAACTACTTCTCACCCAAAGCAATTTTTTAAAAATTACTCTAAAAAAGAATACTTTTCAAAATAAGTTAATTTTAGAAGTTTGGTCAAACAGGCTTTAAGGGCTGATTGAAATAAGTGATATGTGTTAGAACTAATTTGAGATTTTTGTGAAGAAAAATGAATAACTTCCATTAAGAAACTTATGATCCTCCTTTAGTGAAAAGACGGACAATTCTCTTGGAGAAAACATTTGTATAATTCTTTATAATCGTGCGATTGAAAAAATTCTTTTCTATCGAGGATAAAATTTTTCAGGAAAGCAATTTATGACATAATAGACAAAATATTCACCAAAACTTTAATCCATCTTTGGTATTTAGGATAAAAAAGAAGATATCTTTTCGGATAGAAAAATGCTAAATGGACACAAAAAATTAGCCCAAATTTGGCCACAATTATAAAAAGACTACAATAACCATTTTTTCAAAATAAAATAATTTGTTTTAAATTTTTTAATAAAGGGAGTTAAAGTATTTGCTATTTCCTAAACTTAAAAGTCAATTTTATATTGGATGAATCATAGTTATAACTATCATTAATTATGCAGGGAAGTATTTAATTAATTTTATAAAGTGGATTCCACCATATCATCCCACTTTACCTTCTTCTCTTTCTCCTCAATTCACTATTTTTGTGCCACGACCCAGATTAACGGATCGTGCGGGCACCTACACTATTCTAAGTAACTAGGAAACCCTTATTACCCAACTAAAAATATGCGGAAGACTTCTATTTTTAAGTGAATACTGGATTAAATTTAATAAGTAAATTAAATACTAATAAATAAATTTCTTCAAAAACTTCTTACAAATGTCCTTCACTATCCCAAGACTTGGCTAGACATGTACAAGAGCTATCTATTACCATATAGACTGACAATAAAATAAATAATACAAAGACTCTAACATCTGTCAGGAAGAAAGTGCAGAAGTTAGTGCTGAATATCATCATCTATCTAGTAACTGCAACTAATTTGCATTCAGTCTACACTCCAAGAAGGAATGTAGAAGAGTAAGGTCAGTACAACCACACGTACTGGTAGACATCATCGGCCGACCTTGTTAGTTCATATAATCATAAAATAGAATTAACAAAAATAAATCATAACATCTTGAATGGAATATAATTCTACTAAGGTTATAATAATATTATTACTTTACCTAAGTAAGTTACAACATCCAACTACTCTTCCAACACCATCAATATTATATTCACTACTAACATACTCTAGCCTTATTAATTTACACCACCAACCACAATCCAACGCTAATACATCACTATTCCTCTTTATTCACCTTATCTCTTTCATTACTCATTTCACAGGAATAAACCGTAATCATAGACAACCCACACTAAACTCTCGGGCTAACAACCAAATGCTCTATTATAATATTAAAGAATGATAACTAGCCATTTTGGTAAGCTACCATTAAAATACGTATAAATAAAGAAAGTCAACCAACATATAACGAAGTACAAACTTTTACTTTTTCAAATACTTATCACATAATCAAATACTCAATGAATTAATAATACAACAATAACAGATCAAACAGTGCTCACAAATAAGCCACATAACCATCAAGAGTATCAACCATATTGTAAACATCCACAGACTCAACACAAATATGTACACACATGCTATTGGACTTATTTTTGCCCAAATAGTCATGACCTACAGGGAATACTCTATGTTCATATACCGTACCGATGTGGTACCCGATCTAACATATACATATCCGTATCGGTGTGGTACCCGATCTAACATATACATATCCGTACCGACGTGGCACCCGATCCAACATATACATATCCGTACTGGCGTGGTACCCGATCCAATATAAATAAGTATTATCAATATCAAATTTACACAACATCACAGCATACAACAATGTACCAAGTTTACAAGTACACTTAAAGTCATAAGACAATTCCATCAAGTAATTTTTCAATAATCATTTATACACGCATCAACAATTCAAGCATCAACAATTTCAAGCATGTCCGAATACCAATCAACAAGTATTCATAGCATTACTTTATGGAGTTATCATTATCATACAAGCCACTCATAGGCACAATCAATAAACCATCATTATTACCAATTTAGCCTCTCATGGGCATCCAATAGATATAGTATTTTTATCAGTATCAAAACAAGAATATCATAAAATAAATTACAATTTAATTCTTACGCATACAAGTCACTATTGGAGCCTTAATTACTTATTAATTATTAAAAATATCATTATCTTCTTAAATACCGCAACTTGGGTTCTAACATCACCACCTATAACTAGCACATTAATGCGTATCATTATCCCCTACCTCTTTCCACATCATACAATCATCACACTGATTTAAGTCATCTATCCCTTAGTTATTACTATGCTCATCAGTATTCGATCTTAGCATAATTCTCCTCATCATATTATTACACAATACATACAACTTAATATCATTACAACTCAACTAGGTTCATTACTAGAACAACTAAAAAACCATCATGTTCATATACCACATTTACAACAATCTCCTTTCGGGCACATAACACATAATATCATAAATAACACATAATCAATCAATAATATAGTTTTTTAGATTAAAGTTAAGTACTCGTGACTTTATCTACCTCAACTCCGTGCCCGCAGGCCTACACATGCTTTCTCCCATCAATTCTTAATTATGAAAATATAAAATAACACAATCTTCTACTCATTAAACCTAACCTACCTGGACGCCAAGCTTTTGAATGAATCAAGCCGCAATAAGAATGTTATTTCTTTTCATTCATGCCTTGGAACAATCAACCATCTCAACAAAGGAATTTCATCTTAAGCCTTGGGAAATCACCTCTCTAGGATTGGGGAATGAAATTTGGGATTTTTAGACCTAAAATACGGCTGAAGCTGATTTAAATATCATCAGAATTTTTGCTACAGAAAAATTTTGTTTTAGTCCGGATAGTGCTCAGTAAAATAGTCATAACTTTTTACACTGAATTCAGATTGAGGAACGGTTTGCTGCCTTGGAAATAAGACTCAGATATCTTTAATTTGATAGGGTATGAGTTTTGTAACTCCTTATATTCTAAGAGATATGATCGTTTAAAGTTGGACCTAATAGAAACCCATATTGAAACTGTATCAAAAAGAAAGTTTTATACTTAACTTTGTGTTAGGGATATTGTACGACCTTAATTCACACCTAAAGAAATTTTAAAATTAATTATTGATATTATCACTTATGAATAATTAAATTCATCAGGCTTGAGTCTATCTAGACACATTCGAAGGCTAAAATCTTTGTCGGAAAGTTTAAGGTGACACAATAAATAAAATATTGGCTAATTTGGACCCAAATTAATAGTTAGGAATGAATTTATTTCGAATAATTTAGTAATGGCGAAATGGGTCGTTACATTTAGATACCAATTTACCATTCGTTCATCCTCAAACGGGCATTCAGTGGAGAAAAGCATGATTTTGGATTAGAGAGACATTACTAACAAAGTTGCTTATACTGCACCTTATTCACTCTCTTGATATCCTTATCGATCAACCCATATTCTATACTCAATTATTCTAATAATGATTTTTAAAATACGAAGATGCGGAGCCAAATATTTACATACAAACCACTTATTCTCCTTTCAATGGCCTAAGTCTGAACTTGAGATTTACGAAAGCACGATAAAGATGGTTAAAAGATTTACCTTGATGAAGACAAACATTCAAAAGCACCTCTGTTTCACTACCGAAGCTCCAGAGTCCTGAATTCAATTCTGAAAAATGCTACGAGATGCTACATAAATTTACTATTTCAATTTCAACACTAAACAAGTCATGCATAATCCACCTAACACACAAACTCTCTCTGAGATACCTGACTCTATTTCTAGCCAAGACTATCCTATGGAGAATCTACATCTTGTTCATATGCAAGTCACCGCACCATTTACAAGTCACATAACTTTGATATCCGCATGAACTAAATCAAGACTATTAAATTCATTATATACACAAATACTATTGTTTTCACCCTAAGATTGCCCATGATTCAAGCTTAGTATTTACTACTATACATAGATGACAACATAACCTCTCACTCATTACACAGGCTTACGACAATTGTCCATAAAAATCCCTAAGATTTATAGCCTACAACACATTCTCCTCCATCACATTGTTAATATTCATTTAATCAACATACCTTAATCACTCAACAAGCAATATCCCCCAAGTATTACCCAAGGAAAGATCAATTATGCCATTTAATAATTCACTTATTCTCCCATTCAGGATTGTTCTTAATTATTTTATGAGTGTAACTAAGCCATATGATTTTGTATTGCCACCATCATGGGAATTAATATCCTCTAAAAGTGTCATATATTAGCTAACTCTGTGGGACATGTAAATGCATAATTCAACCACAAGGTCAAGTCAATAATAATTTATCTTCTCAAGATTTTTCCTAATGCATAAATCCACAGCTATAGCTTTTATCCAGAAAATCACTAACTCAAATATTTTTAAACAACCAACACTTCATGGTCAAGCCAAACCATCTTCTATCACTAACACCAATTTAAGATATACAAAGCCATTTCTTATTTCTACCTAATAATATTTTTATTATGGACTTCACTTAACTCTTAATCACCTCAAGAGTGGTCCCCAAACCACTAGCACATAAGCAAGGTAAAACAAAATAAACTGATTATAGGTCATTAACAGTCTTATCACCAATATCACATTCAGACAAGTTATCGATCAAATTCTGTAGGTATCAACAACCTCTACTAATTTTTGTCACTTTTATTTAAAATTTATTATTTTGCCAATCATTAACAATTTGTTCACATAAGGAACTCAAAGATAATGTCACTTATCTAGTCCTCACAAGGAACCCATTATAATTTTAATAATAGAACTGGACAAAAATTCTAAATACAGACTTAATGACCGGACCACACAAGGATCCCCAGATAATATAAAATAATCGAACTACACAAGGATCCATCCACAACATCATTAACAAGAACCTCTCATTATAGAAAACACATATCACCTCAGTCTTTTATTCATGTCATTTTTTTCACCATATTTTCTTGACATCATGTTCTCATATCATCCTCTCAATTCTCATAACATTAATTCATTAGTAAAATAGTACAAAAAATAATAATAAGCACCATAGACTTTCTAGTTTCACAATAACAAGAAATCAAATAATCACATCACAATTATCAACAAAAACAACTTAGTCAATTCTCATCACTTAAATTCAAACAAAAATAATTCGTAACGATGACAAAAATCTAGCAACACAGGTTTAGCCAAATATCAAACACAAGAAATCAATAAGTTCACAACTTTCATAGGTCTTTACCTATTAACAATAACTTTTAGACCTTATTAACAGATACCAATAGAAATCACCTAGATTTTTATTCAAAATTACTAAGATACCAATTGGAATCAACTACATTTCAATTGAGCTCTGCTAAGATACCAATTGGATTCAATCTAATAGTCCAAGCTTAGGATGGCACGATAGAGAGAAAGAAAGGAAAATGACTTCTACATGCCTCGTAGCCTTTGAAAAATTGGGTGTGTGCCCTACACATCAATCTATGAAACTCTACTTGACATTGCTCTTGTACTTGTGGGACTGGTGAACCTAACGCTTTAATACCAACTATCACATCCCAGATAAGGAATTGTGCGGGGAACTACACTATTCTAAGTAGCTAGGAGAACCCTTATTACCCAACTAAAAATATACGAAAGACTCCTGTTTTTAAGAGAATACTGGATTAAATTTAATAAGTAAATTAAATACTATAAATAAATTTCTTCAAAAACTTCTTAAAAATGTCCTTCACTATCCCAAGACTTGGCCAGACATGTACAAGATCTATCTATTACTACATAGACTGAGAATAAAATAAATAATACAAAGACTCTAACATCTGCTAGGAAAAAAGTGCAGAAGTTAGTGATGAATATCATCATCCATCTAGTAACTTGATAATGCTCAACTTACACCTCAATTTAGTGCAAGGCAGTCGTCGTTAATATATTTATCCAACTTTGGAGTCAGGGTCGAATCCACAGGGAACAATGTGAGTGGCGATTAAACTAGTTTGAAACTAAAGCTACACGTTAAATTCCAACAAATGATACGAAAAGACAAAATGGGGGTTTTGATGATCAGCAAAGAATTGTTGGTCACTCTAGTTTCAGTGTTTGTCAATCAAAAGTTTGTGAAATAACCAGAATTATGTTCACTAGGGCTTCCAGTACATGACAGATGCTAAAAATGGTTCAAGATTCTCACGCTGGGTAGGATAACAAGCTATCTTTTATCGATGATATGCTTAAATGTCTCTCGACCTACTTAAGCGTTTAATTCCCTAATCCTCTCGGACTTAGGGAATTTCTATTTACTACCCATATTTTACCTCGGGTTAACCAACCTTGTTACAGCGCTGATAATTAAACGAATTATTTTTGAGTCCCTGTTAATAATTCACTTCCTACTATATTTGATTTCTTTCTCAAGCAAATTAAAGCAGGTGTGTCTACTATTTTTAACTAACAGACATTAATTAAAACTTCAGAATTATCAAGAAATCCTACCATCTTTTGAATCTTGAATACTTAGCACCTCATCAAGACCTAACCTTAGACCCCATAACTCAGGTTAATGGAGTTTAGCCACTCATGATATAACGAACAAAATACATAATTGAATTCATGATTTGAAAGATAAACTTATAGAGCAATGAAAAGCAATAATTGTTTCTTCGATTCAATCACTAAATAACTCCCCAAAAAGCAATAGTAATCTCTCACAAGTTAATGGTGATAGTGTATCCAAAACTAGAGAAAGAAATACTAAAGTTCATAAAGTTATAGATGTCCAAGATTCCCCCCCCCCCCAAATGAAACCCTAAAAGCTACTATTTATAGCTGTAACTTAAAGGAAATTCAGAATTAAAATTTCTAAAATTCATCCCTTAGATGACTCAAACTCTTAAGGAAAACCTAGACTTGCCTTTAAATACTTAGGCTAATTACGGAAAAAAATCTGTAATACCTCGAAAAATTTTTCGTTGAAATTTTGTGCGTAAACGTGTTGGGTTCTATCTTCTAGAATGAATTATAAATTTTTTGTGTGGAATGTCTTAGATTATGACCCACCATTGCGTAGAGTATCGAATAATATTTCCAATGATATATGGATCATCCAAAACGGACACCCGAGCGACGAGTTATGAACATTCCGATCGAACCATGAATAGCAGTAAACAGTAAAATGCGCAGTAAAAAGTACTGAAGCCTGGCGTATTTTTGCTCCAAATTTAAATGATCATAACTCCTTGTACATAATAATCTGGGTGATCTACTATATATCAACGAAAATCTCTGCGAGTCCTCTTTCCAATGAAATTGGTTTCATCCAATTTTTCTATCGGAGCAAAATGTTATAGTTGATCTACTTCAGCCTTTCAAAAGCGAATTGTTGGGTCAATTTTACATGATCATAACTCCTTGTACACAATGATCTGGGTGAGATACTATATATCAACGAAAAGATATGAGATCCCTCTTTCTAATGAAATTAGTTTCATCCAATTTAGATATTGGAGTAAAACATTATGGTTGATTTACTTTAGACTATCAAAACAGTCCACCAAAGGACAGATTCAAGAATTATTTGATTTTTAGGGGCATTTTGGTAATTCCCCCTCACTCAAAATCCACCCAAACACTATATTAAAGCCTATTAGAAGCATTATACGATATATTTCATCAAATTCCCTCAAAAAGAAAACCCTTAGCTCCTACATCTAACTTCAAGAACCTCCAAAGTTCACCATTAATTCTGTAAATTTATTCAAGATTCCAAGTTCCTAGTTCAAGAACTCCAAGAACCATCATTCAAAGGCACGATTAACATCTCAAAAATGAGTATCGATCTAAAGTTCATCATTTAAGGTATGTGGGGTTTTTCAACAAGAACTCTCTTTCGTTCTAGTGTCCAAAAGTAATTTTCTTTACAAAGGCACAATTTTTATTTGATTTTTATGAATTTGAATAATGAACCCATATCTTATGATGATTATTATGAAATGTTGATATTTATGATTTTGAAAGATGAATTTACATTTGTGGAGATATAAAGCATGAATCTTAAATGATATTTATCATGATTTTGATATTTGGGTCGTGAATCCCCATTGGAAATGGTGTTTTTTAGAAAGTGTGTGTTATAAGCACGTTGATGTTGAATATTTAAGATATTTTGAATGATTTGACCTTTTGGTCTTAATGGAGTTGTTTTGAACTCGAGTGTGAAAGAAATCCACAACGTGGTTGATTTTGATAGATGGGAAGCATGATGGATCCCGATGTATGTTTATATATTACTGAAATTATTTTGTTGTGGATAGTCTTTGAAATGATCTGAGCTAAGTCCGGGAGAAATCTTTAGCACCGAGTGGGAGGTATAAAGCGACCTTACGTCCCTAGAACTACATGCCCCCATAGGAGTGAGCCTGAGGCTGATTTATATAGTAATCACTAGTTTGTGTGAATTTGATATCGATAGTCCTACTCCGATGGCAAGGATAGGACGGATCTCCCCAACAATGGTTGTATGTTGGACTCCATGTAGCTCACATGGTTTATGTCGGTTATAGGATCTCCCAGCATGTGTGTGTTTCCTTGTGTCTATGGTGAATGGTGAAGTGATTTGAAAGTGGAATTGTGAAAGTTATTCTTTCAAAAGATTTATATGATATTTACATTATGAGAATTGATATTCTTGATGAACTGAAAGTGATTGACAAATTATATGATGACTCACATGTGTTATTGTACTTATTTCATCCTCTCATGATTATGATGATTTTCTTCAGGCTATGTGAGTCTTTCATACATCCTGCATATTTCTTATAAATATTTAAGATGATGATGTTTATAAAATTGCATACTCCCCCATATACTCCGTTCCTTTCTATGGTATTGACCCACATCTTTGGATGTGGGTTGCATTTTCTCAAAATGTAGGTTTAGGTGCTCAGTTCCAGGTTCGATAGTGATTTTTCAAGCACGTTGTTTTACATCCTCTGTCGTGGTGAGTCCTCATATTTTGAGGACGTAATGTCTGATGTTGGTTTCAGATGAGTTAGTTGGGGCATGTCTCAATAGCTCGCTGGTTTTATTGATTTTCTTAGAGACTTATCAGACTAGTATAGATGTTGGGAGTTGACTAATAAGTCGTATTTTGTTATCTTTATGAAATTCTTTTATTCTTGGATGATGATTAATCTGTTGATATTTGAGGGTTATTTATGGAAACCCCGTTGATTCGTGTTGAACTAAATGAAAATGGCTCAAAGCGATAGCTTGGGGCTACTCGTAGCCTCAAGCATCGTGTGACGCTCTGGGACCCATTTTCTGGGGCTTTACAAAGTTGGTATCAGAGCCTAAGGTTTTAAGTTATCCTAGGGAGTCTGACATGCCATGTTAAGTAGAGTCTTAATCATCGGTGTGTAGCGCACCACATCTATGATCAAGAGGCTACAAGACATTTTAGGAAAAAGTGTGATTCTTTCTTTCAGAAGTCTATCGTGCTTAAAGTGTTTCTCGTTGGGGTGCTCCTGTGTTGTTTATGAGAAATAAAGATTGCTCTTTGTGTATGTGCATTGATTACCGCCAACTGAATAATGTCACCGTAAAAAATTAGTACCCCTTCCAAAAATAGATGATTTGTTTGACCAATTGCAAGGTGCAAGTTATTTCTCAAAGATAGACCTTCGGTCCCACTATCATCAACTCAAAATTAGGGAGTGTGACATCCCAAAAACTATTTTCCGAAGTTGTTATGGCCATTTTGAGTTTCTTGTTATGTCTTTCGGATTAACTAATGCCCCAGCAGCTTTCATGTATGTCATGAATCAAGTGTTTAGACCATATCTGGATATGTTTGTCATAGTTTTCATTGATGATATACTGGTGTACTCCCGTAGTAAGGATGAATATTCTGATCATCTCTGAACGATCTTGCAAACCCTTAGAGATCACAAGTTGTTTGCCAAGTTCAGTAAGTGTAAGTTTTGGATAAGGCCAGTTACTTTTCTAGGTCATATCATTTCTTTCAAGGGTATTAGAGTTGATCCCCAAAAGATCGAAGCTATTAGAAATTGTCCTAGACCTATTTCTCCGATTGATATCTGAAGATTCTTGGGTTTAGTTGGCTATTACCACCGTTTTGCTGAGGGTTTATCCTCTATAGCATATCCTATGAATAGATTGACCCCAAAGAAAGTGAAGTTCTTGTGGTTCGAATCTTGTGAGAAGAGTTTTCAGGAGTTGAAGAATCGACTCACTTCAACACCTATTTTGACTTTGCCTGATGGTGTTGATGGTTTTGTGGAGTACTGTGATGCTTCAAGAGTTGGTTGGGTTGTGTATTGATGCAGAAGGATAAGGTAATAGCTTATGCTTCTAGACAGTTGAAACCCAATGAGAAAAATTACCCCACCCATGACCTTGTGTTGGCTGCTGTTGTGTTTGCTTTTAAAATCTGGAGACACTATTTGTATGGTGTCCATGTTGATGTTTTCATTGATCATAAAAGTCTGCAGTATGTGTTTACCCCGAGAGAATTTAATCTTAGGTAGAGACGATGGTTAGAATTGTTAAAGAACTATGATATGAGTGTGTTCTACCATCTGGGCAAGGCCAATGTTGTGGCGGATGCCCTAAGTAGAGTGTCCATGGGTAGTGTTTCACATGTGGTAAAAGGTAAGAAAGAGTTGGCTTGGGAAGTACATCATTTGGCTAGATTAGGGGTTAGGTTGTTTGACTCTGCTGAAGGTAGTATAGGGGTTCAGAGTAGTTTTGAATCCTCCTTGGTTTCGAAAGTGAAGGAAAAGGAATACTTAGATGCTAGTTTGGTCAGACTGAAGGAGTCAGTCAAGGACCAAAAAGTAGAAGTTTTCTCCCAAGGGGGAGATGGTGTGTTGAGATTGTAGGGTAAATTGTGTGTCCCGAATATTGATGATCTGAGATAGAGGATTATGGCTGAAGCGCACGGGGCACGATATTCTATTCATCCTGGTGCCACCAAGATGTACCGAGACTTGAGGAAAATCTATTGGTAGAGTGGCATGAAGAAAGATATAGCAGCATTTGTAGCTAAGTGTGTAATATGCCAATAGGTTAAGGTTGAACAGCAAAGACCTAGTGGTATGATGCAAGAGTTTAGTATTCCCACCTAGAAGTGGGAAGAGATAAATATGGACTTCGTCATTGGTTTACCTCCTTCCCGATGCCATCATGATTCCATTTGGGTTGTGGTTGATAGGTTGACTAAGTCTTCTCATTTCTTTCCTGTTCATACTTCATATACTTCTTAGGATTACGCTAGATTGTATATCCGAGAGCTATTCAGATTGCATGGAGTTCCCTTGTCTATTATTTCGGATAGGAGTACTCAGTTCACTTTGCAATTTTGGTAAGCTTTTCAGAAGGGTCTTAGTACCCAAGTGCTTTTGAGTTCTACTTTTTATCCACAGAACGATGGTCAGGCTGAGCGGACCATCCAGACCTTAGAGGATATGTTGAGAGCTTATAAACTTGACTTTAAGGGAAGTTGGGATGATCACTTACCGTTGATAGAGTTTGCTTATAATAACAGTTTCCACTCTAGTATTGGAATGGCTCTATTTGAAGCCTTATATAAGAGGAAGTGTAGATTACCCATAGGTTGGTTCGAGGTGGGTGAAGTAGCTGTGAGTGGTCCTAATTCGGTATTTGTGGCTATGGAAAAAGTTAAGTTGATTAGGGAAAGGTTGAAAACTGTGCAAAGTCATCAGAAGTCATATGAGGATGTTAGAAAGAGAGACCTTGAGTTTGAAGTTAGTGACCTAGTGTATCTGAAAATTTCACTCATGAAGGGGGTGAAGAGATTCGGAAAGAAGGGGAAGCTTAGTCCCCGTTATGTTGGTCCTTACAAAATTATTAGCCGTGTTGGTAAGGTAGCTTATAAGGTCGAGTTGCCTTCGGAGTTGTCCTCTGTTCATCCAATATTCTATGTCTCCTTGCTTAGAAAGTATATTAGCGATGCTGTGGTAGTAGATTCCTCTATGAGTGCTGACATTCAAAAAAATCTTTCTTTTGATGAGATTCTTGTTGAGATTCTTGATTTCAATGTCTGAAGACTAAGGAAAAAAGAAGTTCCCTTGGTCAAGGTGTTATGGCGAAACCAATCTGTTGAGGGTGCAACTTGGGAAGCTGAGGCGGATATGCGATCCAAGTACCCGCACCTATTTTTTCTGAACTCCGATCAAGCTAATGGTACCGTTCTTTCCTAAATCATTCACTTTTGATAAAAGTTGCAGCAGTACAGCGGTCATTTATTATGTGTTCAGCTGTAGTTTCTTGAATTTATGCATTCTATGTTGCATTCGGAGTGAGAAACGATGTGGTGATGAGTCTAATGAATGGTTTCAGCTGTATGCTCTATTCCCTGTCTAATCTTGGCATATCTAGCGTCATTCGAGGATGAATGTTTTCAAGGGGGTATGATGTAATACCCCAGGAAATTTTTCATTGAAATTTTGTGCGTAAACGTGTTGAGTTCTATCTTCTAGAATGAATTATAAATTTTCTGTGTGGAATTTCTTAGATTATGACCCACCATTGCGTATAGTATCAAATAAGATTTCCAACGATATGTGGATCATCTAAAACGGACACCCGAGCGACGAGTTATGAACATTCCGATCGAACTGTGAATAGTAGTGCACAGTAAAACGTGCAGGAAAAAGTACTAAGGCCTGACATATTTTTGCTCCAAATTTAAACGATCATAACTCCTTGTACATAATGATCTGGGTGATCTAATATATATCAACGGAAACCTCTACGAGTCCTCTTTCTAATGAAATTGATTTCATCCAATTTGTCTATCAGAGCAAAAAGTTATGATCGATCTACTTCAGCCTATCAAAAGTGAATTGTTGGGTCAACTTCAAACGATCGTAACTCCTCGTACATAATGATCTGGGCGAGATACTATATATCAACGGAAAGATATGAGAGTCCTCTTTTAAATGAAATTAGTTTCATCCAATTTGGATAACGAAGTAAAATGTTATGGATGATCTACTTCAGACTATCAAAATAGTCCACCAAAGGACAGATTTGAGAATTATTTGATTTTTAGAGGCGTTTTGGTCATTTTCCCTAAACCAAAATCCATCCAAACCCTATATTAAAGTCTATTAGAAGCATTATATGTTATATTTCATCAAATTCCCTCAAAAAGAAAACCCTAAGCTCCTACATCCAACTTTAAGAACCTCCAAAGTTCACCATTAATTTTGCAAATTTATTCAAGATACCAAGTTCCTAGTTCAAGAACTTCAAGAACCTTCAAAGTTCACCATTAATTCTGCAAATTTATTCAAGATTCCAAGTTCCTAGTTCAAGAAATCCAAGAACCATCATTCAAAGGCACGATTAACATCTCAAAAATGAGTATCGATCTAAAGTTCATCATTCAAGGTATGTGGGGTTTTCAACATGAACTCTCTTTCGTTCTTGTGCCCAAAAGTAATTTTCTTTACAAAGTCATGATTTTTATTTGATTTTTATAAATTTGAAGCATGAACCCATATCTTATGATGATTATTA
>NW_025839783.1:0-7660 GCF_002878395.1 Capsicum annuum | reverse complement strand
CATGTGTTATTGTACTTATTTCATCCTATCATGATTATGATGATTTTCTTTGGGCTATGTGAGTCTTTCATACATCCTGCATATTTCTTATAAATATTTATGATGATGATGTTTATAAAACTGCATACACCCCTATATACTCGGTTCCTTTCCATGGTACTGACCCACATCTTCGGATGTTGGCTGCATTTTCTTGAAATGGAGGTTCAGGTGCTCAATTCCAGGTTCGACAGTGATTCTTCGGGCATGCTGTTCTACATCTTCTGTCGTGGTGAGTCCTTATGTTCCGAGGATGTGATGTCTGATGTTGGTTTCACGGAATTGTTTATATTTGATAACTGAGTCTGAGTCAGTTGGGGCATGTCTCAATGGCTCGCTGGTTTTATTGATTTTCTTAGAGGCTTGTTAGGATAGTATAGATATTAGGAGTTGACTAATAAGTCGTATTTTGTTATCTTTCTGAAATTCTTTTATTCTTGGATGATGATTACTCTGTTGATATTTGAGGGTTATTTATGGAAACCCCGTTGATTCGTGTTGAACTGAATGAAAATGGCTCAAAGGGTTAGCTTGGGGCTACTCGTAGCCTCAAGCACCGTGTGATGCTCCGAACCCATTTTTCGGGGCGTTACAAAATCACAGGTTACAACATTTTCTCAGAATAGACGAAGACATGCGTGATGCCTTATCAGGAATGTCGTCAGATCTTCTTCAATTTTGATATTCTCTGCTTTAGGCTGACGATAAAACCTGATGGCTTATTAGAACTTTGACGACTTATCACCAATGTCATTATGAATTCCAGCTGAAGTCCATTCTCTGTCTAAGGCTGACGACGCTCTTGATAGCTTATCAAATTTGTGACGACATATCAGGGGATGTCGTCACACTTCTGCTCCAACTTTATCACACTGCCTCCAGCTAATGATGGACCTGATAACTTATCACCAAGTTGATGACTTATCACAAAAGAAGACAGGATTTTGATACTTCAACTTGATTTGTTGATTGCTTCTTTCTTTGAATTCAACTAATTCTTTCAGTTTCGATTGAGATTCTTGTCTTTCTATAATAATTTGCAAAATTTGAAACTTAGATAAGTGCTTTTTAAACATATATATATATATATATATATATGTATAAAAAGAATATATTTCATTTAATTTAGCCCTCCCTTCATGCTTACTATAACTAGTTATTTTGATTTTCTATTAGTGGCTTTAACTATAACCTCAGCTTTATTTATAGGTGTTTAGGACTGAATAAGGGTGTGTTTCGTATCAAGGAAAATAAGTTCCAAAAAAAAAGAGAAAAATGACTTTTCTTAATAAAAGTAGGAAAAATAAGTTCAATAAGTGACATTCTATATTGATGGTATCCTCTCACCCATCCTGTGCCCCTAATCCCTACCTCTTAGACCATCACACCCCCGAGCCCCATACCCAACACCCTCCCACCATTATAGTTTTTTGCAAGATTACATATAAATGCTCTTGAAATAATATGTTCTTTGCTTACTTACTAATTACTAGTAGAAAATAAGTAAGAAACTAAAAGGGTGTTTGGATTGGCTTTGTAAAGTTAGCTTATAGAAACTTAAAAAAGAGCTTAAAAGTAAAAAATACTTAAAATAAGCCAATTCAAACACCCTCCAACTTAAATTCCAAGAAAATATTTTTTTCATACCAAACACACCCTTCACAAAAAATTTCATATAGCTCCGTGTGGGAGAAGTACAACAACTATTTTTTGCCTTGTGAGATTTTACAAACCAGAAAAGAAAACAAAAACTTTCTGAGAGATGCAAATCCTCATACAACTGTCCATATGACCAATATTTAATAATCAATTATACATCAATTTGTGGTCTAAAAAACATTAGATGATTTTTTCTATATATTCTAGTCTGCTGGACACAGTTATGTATGTGTTGCTGGCGGGAAGTGGCAAGTATCTCGTGGATTTAGTCTAGTCGCTGAAAGCTTGTCCGACAGGGACGAAGCTAGCACATATTCAGGGGGTTTGGCCCTTCATCTATTTATACATGGTTAAATTCATCGAAAAATTATAGTATTTATACATAGTTAAAATGATCTTTTTATGTATATAGTAGATGTTGAAATCCCTTTAACTAGTTCGTGTGTGCACTTTTGAATCCGTTAATAAAAATCTTGATTCCACTACTGCAGCCCAAACACCACAGTTATTATCAATAATAATAATAATAATAATAATAATTATTATTAAAAAAATGTATTTCCAAAACAAGATGAAAAGAATTATTCCCCTGAAAAGAATGGCATAATTAAGTCCAATGCAATAATCATGCGCCATCAACACCTTGATTACACAAAAATTACTCATAAACAAGAAATCAAATTCAACTCCAAATAATCAACCAAAAATAATCAAATCAATGACCAAAAAAATAGAGAGTTCTATATGCTAAAACCTCCAATTATCAACCAAAAATAATTAAAAATAAATAAAAAGCACAACAAAAATAGGAAAAAAAAATGAAAAACAAGTAAAACTGCTAGGAAAATTCATGAAAAAAGAATTAGATAAATTAATATATACCTGTATTTCGATTTCAATTACAAAGAAAAATAGTATTTTATTTATAAACTCAAATAGTTCTCCTTACGACTCTCTATTTTGCACCACTACTCTAAAAATTGTCAGAATAGAAAATAGTCACTACTTACCTCTAATTATAATAGAGCAAACCAAATTTTGTTAGGACAAAATCTATTCCTATATTATTTAGGCTAACAAATTCCTACTAAGTATGAATTGAATCCTAAACAAATTTGGTGTGGTCTTTTAATTTTGAATTATTATTATTACAGCGTATGCAAGAAGCTAAAGGGATGAGGTTTAGTCCGATTCTTTTATCTCTTGGAAAAGCGCTAATCTATGTCTATTTATCTACTAGTTTAGTGTACGCACTTAGCACGTGTACCTGAATTAATTAATGAAGTTATTTATAAAAAAATAAAATTATTAAATCATAAAACAACAATTGATGTTATTGATTTTAAAGTCTTAAATATTATGAAAATCATTAATAATTATTTCTTAACGTTAGAAATAAATTAAATGATATTGTCAAGACAAGCAGGTCAAGAGTAACTGGTAAAGTTGTTGGCATGTGACTAGGAGGTCGCGGGTTCAAACCTTGGAAATAGCCTCTAGCAGAAATGCAAGGTAAGGCTGCGTACGATACACCCTTGTGGAGGGGGTCCTTCCTCGGACATCGCGCATACCAATATTTCAAGTACGTATAATGAAATATGACTCTTAGCTGAAGCATAAAGAAAATCAGAAATACTCATTACAAATAAATAAAGAGAACAGACATCTTTTCCCTCCTGAACTTATCCGCTCAACAATTGATGTTATTAATTTCAAAGTCTTAAATACTATGAAAATCATTAAATAATTATTTCTCAACGTATAAATTAATTAAATGATATTGTCACAATGATATTGTTAGGAAAAAAGTATATTTTATTTAAATGATGACACACGTGCAAAACATGTACACTTAATTGAATAAAATATATTTTTTTCTTTCTATGCATATATATATTTTTTTAAATATGTTTTGATTCCTAAAATTCTTAGGAATCTTTTTCTTTTCCATGCGTTTTTTTGAACTATCAATTTTGGTTCTTATTTTTCTTCTTCTTTTATGGATAGATTTTTCCTAAAAATTTGCATAGATTCCTAATAAAAAATTTCGCACATTAAATTAATTTCTTTTAAGAATGATCTTCTATTTTCTTTTTATATCCTAAATATTTGAATAATAATTTAATGATAATTATTTTAAATATTTGTATCCTAAACAATTTGCTAGTTTAGTATACGTGTGTTGCATGTGAATTTTAATAGTCTATCATCAAGACATTACTTTTAATATAATGTAAAATAAAATTTTGAAAGAAGCTATTTTAGAAATCCTAAATAATCAACATTAGTACCCTGTATTAAGGAAGTATTACAAAAAGAAAATACGATAATGAAAAAAACATGTCAATTAGACATCAAAAACAAAAAATAAAAATATGTATGAGCCTAAAACTACTACCGACACTATGCTCCCCGAATCCCGCCAAATGAGAAGCAAGTCAAAACATAACTACATACTGACCTTCTATCCTAATTTGGGACATGCATACCATCCTATCTAGTGCACGTACAAACAAATATACTACATGCATGGATCAACATTAGAACTAAATTGCATATAAAAGCTACCGCCATTATAAAAAAATATTATTCATAAATCAAAATGAATTTAACCTTCTGTCTAATTCATTACTTCCTTACCCTCCAATCTAATGCATCTGTATAAAAAATCACAAATTTCTTACAAATAAATATAATACAGCTTGCAATAATATTAGAAGTTGCACATAAAATCTATGATATTACAAAAAGTATGATTCATAAATAATAAAAAAAAAAAATTAACCTTCTCTAATATGTAACCTCTATACTCTGTTATCTAATGCACTTGTATTAAAAAAAATCATAAATTTCTGGAAAAAAAATATATTGCAAGCAAGCAACAATATTAGAACAAAATTACACATAAAAGTTACAACAATACAAAAAACATGATTCACGCGTACTAAAGAAGAATTTAACCTTTTACCTTATTTTGCAACTTCAATACTCTTGTATCTAATGCACCTGTATAAAAAAGAACCACAAAATTCTTAAAACAAATAGACTGGACATGTAACCATGTATGTTTCTATAAAATTTAATCAAATTATTACTTTAAATAGAATCATAGATTTTTTATGTATAAAGTAAATTTCTATGATTTATAAGTGTTAAATGTTAACATTTAACAAAAAAAAGGACTCATAAATCCAAAAGATAAGAGTTTTATTTGCAACTTACCACTTTTTTACTAATTTAATAATAAAACAAAAATATTGATTTGTTTTCTAACTACATTAGTTAACTGATTATAAACATGTACTTCTTTTTTAGCTACACAAAAATTATGTGTTTATTTTTCAATTTTCCTCCACTTTTTATCATATATTTTTTTATTTATTTATTTTACTTTTTTTGAGAGAAGTAAAAGTGAAAAATCTTTTCAAAATATAATTTGAAATTGTATTTGAAATTTATGGCCAAACACTACATTTTTTACTAAAGTGAAATACTTTTTCAAAAAAAGTAAAAAAAATTCATGACCAAACAACACAAAAATAAGAAGAAAATGCTCACCAAAAAAATCATAAAGACATCTCAATCACATGTACAAAATTTTTATTCTCCTACATATCATGCAGAAGACAACAATAAATAAAACTATATTAAAGAAGCATAATATTTTTAAAAAATTAAAACTAAAAACACAAAATCTATCTATTGAAAGAATAATTTCTTGTTCAAATGTCATTCTATTATTTGTGGGAGAAAAAAATGCCCAATATGTAGAAATTCAAAAAAAAAAAAAAATTACCATGAAAGAATTGGTCAAACATGGAAAAATTCTTTTCTAATATGGAAAGGACTCTTAATTTAAAATCATGCTTATTTTTCTAATTTGGTGGTGTACAACTACAACTTCTTATTTTTCCTTCTTTTTTTTTTTCGTATACTACTACAAGCCTTTTTAAGACTCTTTATTTATTACCATATTTATACAAGGAAAAAAAAACAATCAAAATTAATTGGTTATATATTTATCTCTTACCATATAGTTTAACCTATCAAAATTAATTGGCTATTAGTTTGCCTCTTACCATATAGTTTAGGACACTTTAATCTTTTAATATTATAATTAATATTATAAAGTTAATTAAATAAAATTAGAGGAAAAAGGTGAAAAAACGATTTTATCTATTGCGAAGTCTTTTAATGAAGGGCAAAAAATTCAAATCACTTTTTTAAGCGTCTTCGCACTTTTAATATATTACTAGTTTAGGTGTACGCGCAAGTGAGCGTGTATCTCACTTTAATGAGTTCAAACATTACATTAAATAGGATATTTGTTTACATAATAAAGATAAATATAATAATTAAATTTAATATCTTTTGAGTATGTAAAGATGGAGAATTTATTAATTAAACCTAATCTTTATCAAAAATATTTTTAAAAGTCGATCGTACGACCTGTAAACTTTAAAAAAATATATACTATTGATCACAAAGTTTCGATTTTGATCCAACTAATTCTTGTCTGAGTGGAAATTTTGACCCAAAAGAATGATTTTGAATGAAAACAAAAAAAGATATATATATACACACACATGTTGAATTTTATTATGCAGACAAAAAAACAAAGAAGATATATATATATATATACACACACACATGTTGAATTCTATTATGCTGACAAAAACAGTGAAGAAGAGGATTAGAAAATCAAGCGTCCACCATCTAGACATGCAATTGAATCAAGTTAGATGAGCATCAATCATATTCTCCCAATAGGCAAATCAGTTTGTTCTCTAGTTTAACGTGAATCTCAATATTTACATAAATATTTCCTTAATAGAGTCCTATTTTAGGAGTATTTTTCTAATTGAACAAAAAAATATTAATTAATTCTCCTACCATATATTTTAAGAGTTCCATGTATTTTAGAAAGTCTAGTAGAAATAAAAATATTAATTAATTCTCCTAACATATATTTTAGGGCTCCTACATTTTTTAGGAAGTCTATTTAATATAATAAAAAATAATTAAATAATAAATTAAAAAAATAGTGAAAAGACAATTTTGTCTAAAGAAGGGTCTTTTAATGAAGGATAAAAAGTTCAAATCACTTAAAGGTCTCACACTTTTAATATATTATAGATTATAGATTATAGATATAGATTATTAGTATAGGTTATAGATATAGATTATAGATTATAGATAAACATAGATTATAGATACTACCTTAAAAGCACAACTTAAAAAACTTAAAATAAAATTACTTAACTACCCCCAACTTAAAATACCCAATCATAAAACATTACTGTTATTTAGAAACACAAAGAAGCAGGCACCTCTTCGTTGACGTGCCTACTTCTTTCGTGATTTTACTGTATTACCCTTAAATAATTATTATATGTCATTTATGTATTTAAAAACTAATAATATTTAATTAAAAAAAAAAGGTTAAATAGACAATTATGACATATCTGCTTCAGCTGTTTCAATCGCAATTTTACTATATCACCCCCTCATTAATTACTATAAGTCATCTAGGTATTAAAAAATAAATAGTATTTAATAAAAAATAAAATGATAAATTAATTCTTGATATTTTAAATTACTTCACATCTTAAATGAGATCCACTTAAAAATTTTTTACAAATATTTTTTATAGCAATTTTGTTATATCACTTCTAATTAGTTGAGTTAGAGAAAAGACATCAACCCCCACCCCCTCCGAACTTGTCGTCAAAATTTACTTTAGACCCTAAACTAATCGAGCAATTATATACCCCCTTAATAATTTTAAAGTGAATGTTTTACCACCCTAAAAAATTATACCACTCTCACTATGAAGAGTGAAGTACACACGCCCCACGTCATTGTCAAATCAGTGTCATGTCATTGCCACGTAAGAAATTATAATTTTTTTTTAAAAAAGTAATCCAACACACATATTATTTTTATATATATTTTTTAAAAA
>NW_025839782.1:0-10258 GCF_002878395.1 Capsicum annuum | reverse complement strand
CGAATTTGATTAACAAAAGGTATTCCTAGAATGATATCTTCAGTGATATCTTTAGTAATGACAAAATCATTGACAAGACAAATGCCATTGTTGCAGATATGAGCTTTTGAAAGCTTGCAATCGATTTCCATCTTTTCTCCCGTGGAAGAGTATAGACGAGAAGTGCTTTTCTACAGATATTTGGTGGGTAAAAGTCCTTTGACAATGCAATTGCTATCGGCTCCAGTATCAAAAAGGGCGACGCTATTTAGAACAAAGTCTTTGTTGATGACAATTATTACTGTGATGTGTTCATTGTAAGCTTCAATGGCCATTATAGTGGCACCTGAGGTAGAGGGAGAGTCCGAACCAGGAAATGAATCTGGCTCTTTAAGGTGATCATTGGGATTATTGATCATTGGAGAAGCTCTAGGTGATTCTGGTGTGGAATCATGCTCTGGAAGACACACATTTTTTAGAACCTGTTCAGTAAAAATGTTGTGTTCTAATAGATCAAGTGCGATTTAAAGATAGGATTGGTAGTTAGACTAGGGCCTGGAATACTCTTCTCTAGAGTGGGTGAGCTGAAAGGAATTTTTTTGCTTTTAGCATCATCTATTTGACAGGAGATAGTATAAAGGACCTGATTAGTATAGTTGTTTTGTTCAACTATCCGATCTAGGTCTCTGTTAACAGGGGCTGATAGGGGTCTATCGTGCTTCTTCTTGAAGGGAGAAGCATTGAGAATTTCATTGTAATGGGGAATTTATATTCCTTTAAGGGGAGGAATAACGGATTAAATTACTTTGTTACTCTGAGTATACCATTTATTAATGATAACTTGAAGGGATTCACTTTGGTTTCCCATTCTTCCAGTGAATTCAAACTACCTAAAGAATTTGATGTCAAATTGAAGACTTTTCATATCAGCTATCCAGAGTCTGCCAAACTCTTTTTGTTGATCTTTAGAATAGGTACTTGTGTACAACTTCCTTTTTAACGCATCTTTAGGAAGATACCAGAGGACTTCAAGAGCTTTGAGGTCTGGGGTATACTCATCATTAGATTTGATGACCTCCAATCCTAGGTTAGTTCTAATATCTTGACGAGGTATGGTGGGGGAAGGTTCCATGTCCGAGGCTGTAGGGATACCTGGATCATAGAAATTTTTGGGTTCTAAGGATTCTTCAACCCTAGTATGTTGCTGGTAATATACTTTGGGAACAGGACCAGAGAAGTCAACTCCTCTAACTTTTCCCTTGTCATTATCATTTTCGTCACTTCCTTCTGGGTTTTTGGTGGTAGAAGCTTTGTATGAGACAGATCTCCTAAATGAAGAATTTCTAGAGGCTTCAAAACCTAGGAATTTTAAATCAATGGATCCATCAGGGTGCTGGATAACCCTTTTGATCTGTGATTTCCCCTGATAGGTAGGGAGAGGTTGAGTGATAGCATCAAAGTGCCAATCATTGTTATGCATGATATTGTTCCAAACAAGAGTCTTGGGAACCAAAATATTACTTCTGTCTTTTTTTGCCTCCGTGAGGGTTGTAACACCCCTAGGGCTCGTGAGTCTAGCTTTGGGAGCTAGGGTTGTACCCATTAGCTGATAATATACTCTGTATATTATTGTTATTTCTCTAGTATTATCCTTACTGTTCATGTTTTTTGTTTTAACATTAAGTGTTAAAACATCCATGATGTTACGATCATTAATAGCCATCGAGAAATTTGGGTAGCAGTTAAAGTATACCGGGCCGTCGGCGAGGTTACTTTGAATTACGCCTTAGAGTGAATCATCAAAATTCAAAAGATGAGCATCTCTTAGAATAGCACGGACAGGCATATCAAGACCTTGTCTAATGAGTGGCTTTATAGCCACTTGAACAAGTCCAACATGAAGATAATTAAACTGATTTTTAAAATTGTTTATCTCATGCTCATTTAATAATTGAATGATTTCTAAGGAATTACTAATGGCAACAGTAGATTCAGAGGTCTTGATATTATGTTTTTTAATAAAACTAAATTTACCAAGTTGATAAATAGTTTTAAAAGGTTCTTCTGGAATACTCCAGTTTTGAAGATCACTTTCAATATTAGCATTCTGAGTTGCTTGAGAAGACAGATTAATAGTGTTTTTAACATGGTTGTTGGAATCCATTACAAAGTATATTGTCTAGAGACTAACTGGGAAAAATAGTTTTCACACAAGAAAGCATACCACAAGAATCTTTAATAATTCAACCTATAATAAATTATATCAATAGATCTATGTCCTATGGGATCTAACGAGTCCTAATGGCTATTATTTCTAGTTTTCACTTAGTGTTATCTTAGTGGCAGGACTACCAACAGGGTCGAATGCTTACCTTAGCTGAGACCATACAATCAGGCTGACCAACATCAGAAACCGGATATTAATCGGATACCTCAAACACTTTGAGAAAATGAATACCCCATACTTAGATAAACCCCATTAGAGAACAAGATATATTAAAATAATTTATTAGAAGTCTCATTATTAAAAGATTAAAGTAGCGAATAGCTTATATGAAATAGTCTTCCCATGCTCTAGACAATATATGAACTTAGCTGCTCATGCTAAATGCATATACTGCCAACACGGCTCTGACACCTATAAAAGGATCTTAGAGGATAAATTGATGAAGTACGCGAGAATATGCAAAAAATTAAAATTAAAATAATTAAGAAATTAATTAAAACAACTTACAAGATTTTATTCAAACTTTAATTGAAAACGTTACAAGAGAGTTTAAGCAAGCGAAATATTTCTTATGTTGGAAATTTTCTGATGCCTTTGCTATATTTACAACATGTCTTACATAGACAGTAATGAAAGATAAAATACATCTAAAGTGTATAAGTGTAAGGCTAAGATTAAGTCTTAGTAGCCGACAGTCCTTTTGTAAAGGTAGTTGAGTGCTTTTGCCTTTTGAAAAGGCTGAGTGCTTTGCTTTTGAAAAGCTTGTCTATAAGATTCCCATTAGGAACAATAGAATGCCTTTTCAAAAAGTAATTCCAGTTCTTTGAACCTCTACTTTTTTGAAGAGGCATTTCCCTCTTCTTAATAGGGGTCAATATAGGCCATAGCTATTTCTTTGGGATTTAGCATATCTCCATTATTATCACTGCTTCCTCTGGAAGAAGCTTCTTCTAGAAGCTGTAAGACTTCTTTTTCATTAGTTTCCTGGCTTTCCATATCGTGCAAATCCTTCTTCAATTTTTATTTTAGTGCCTTCTTATTTTCTGAAGCATTGTTTGGAGGTGAAACTGGTGAAACTGTCTCTCCTTTATCCGGAGTCTTTGGTGCTACTGGCTTAGGAGTACAGCCTTTGACCTTTATATCTTTGGATAAATATTTGATACGATCCTGTTCTCCTTTAGTGAAGTTCTAAGATATATTATATGAAAATCACTTTTTAATAAAGAATTTGCATATATGAATGTGCTCTGGGAGGGTTACACACCCTTCCTTTGAAAAGAAATCATTGAACCTATTAATGAACTATAGAGGGAGGATTTCTTTGATTCCTCCAAAATAGATCCACCATTACTAGAACCATCTAGGGATATTAGGTTCTACCATGGCCAGACAATATTTAACAAACCAGGTGTGCCTTGGTCTGACATATAAGAAATTAAACCACGCGGACTTATAATCATACCAATTATATGTTTGAGGCCTGTGAGGCATCGATAAGGCAATTGGGGTATGCAGGTGATCTGTAAACTAGTTGAAAGGTGTTAATATCCTTTTGATGGTGAACCTAGAATAGTCGATGTATTTTGGGTTCCTTTCATTCATGGAATGTTCGACTTCGATAGAGTCAGTGTCCACAAGGATAGCTTCATAGTATCCCCTTGTTTTGAGCGGATTCTCCGTATCCACAAAGTTTTTGTCATTGTAGACTTGCTTTATTAGCTAGTCTAATGGGTATCCTTCATACTCTTTATTAAGGGCTAGAACTGGCATTACCTGAGTGGTAACAAATTTGAATTCCTCTTTGATGGGAGGAGTTGTTGCTGTCGTTTTGCCTGTTGTAGGATCTACAGCCTATGCAAAGGTTTGAGGAGCCTTCATAGTATAACTCTGCTTCGATTGAACAGAAGAACTTAGTGATTGTCCTTTATCAAAAGGTTTATTAGTCTTCAAATCTACTAATCTAGTTGGCATTGGTGGAGGAAGCTTTGGAAATTCTGCCAAAGCTACATATTTGTTTTGAAATAGTAACTGTAGTTCCGGTTTTAGTGTAGGCCTTTGAGGGACTAATGGTCTTAATGGATTCAGCAGGGTTGTTGGAGTGTCAAATGGTCTGTCCATCTTTGTTTATTCTTGTTTGCTCCCAACTGGGATTTTCTCTAGTGTAGTGGGTCTCATTCCTGCCCTGTAAGAATTCTCTTGTTAGAAAATCGGGAAGGGAATTGTTTTCTCCTTTGATAAATTCTATTTGAAAATCAAAGAGAGATAGGAGATCTTTCCATCAAGAAAATATTTGTTTAGAAACCAGATTTTTTAACATCCTTTTAAAATTTTGTAATACATCGTACTATAGATAAAATTTCCTTTTTGATAGTGCTGTAATATCTTTGGGCGGAATTCCAGATTTCAGATGTTAATCTGACTAATTGTTCTGAGGAATTACTGCCAATCTTTTGCTTCAAACTACCTCTATAACCGAGATCTGAAGCATCAGTTTTGACAATCATAAAGGCTTTAGGGTTAGGGATCCCTAAACAAGGAAGGTCTTTAACTAATTCCTTTATCTTAATGACAGCTCTGGTTTGCTCAAAGCTTTATGGAACTGGATCCTTTTTAAGTCTTTTATAAAGAGGTTCACAGACTTGCCTAATGTTAGGGATAAAGTCAGCTACATAGTTAAGGCTTCCTAAGAACCTTTGAAGCTGGGTTTTATCACTAATTTCATTAGGGAATTTGGAGGAGAACTCTATGGCTCTACAAATAGGTTATAACTACCCTAATAAAGATCATGCCTTAAGAATCTTATAGATGTCTGAAAAAGCTTCATTTTCTTAGCACTTATAACTAAGCCATTAAACTTAACAATTTGGAAGAAAGTATTGAGGTGTTTAAAATAAGAATCAATGTTCTCAGAGAAAATAAGCACATCATCAATATAAACAATTAACATATGACTATAAGGATTGAAAATACTGTTCATGACATTTGGGAACTCTGATGGAGTATTTTTGAGGTCAAATGGCAAAAGATTCCATTCATAATGTCCAAAAAGGACATTGAAAGCAGTCTTGAATTTGTCGTGTTCAGAAATTTGCATCTGCCAAAATCATGACTTCATATCAAACTTACTATAAAGATTAGCTTTAAAAGTTCTCTTTAAAAGATCCCTTTTGTTAGGAATCGAATGTCTGATCCATTTCGAAACTGCATTCAAAGGCTTGTAATTTATTACAAGCCTGGGAGTACCTCATTCCTTTTCTTCGCTGTTATTAACATAATAGGTAGAACAGCTCCAAGGAGAATTAGAGGGTCTGATAATCCCGTTTTCTAATAAATGGTTTATCACATTTTTGTAGATTTCTATCATTTCTTGGTTCATTTGAATGGGTCTCACCATAGTAGGGATAACCTATTCATTGAATCCAGTAATGTAGGGAAGTTCTACTAAATGCCTCTTTCTTTCCCAAAATGCATTAGGAAATTCAGAACAAACTTCTTTTTTGAAAGTTTTTTAATGATTGGCAATTTTACTCACCATCTCCACGCTTTTTAAAATTTGTTCAATTTTCTCTATTTGAATTTCTTGCTTAAGAAAACAAATATGCGAAGAAAGTTTGTTTATTCTAAAAGCAGTTCTTTCTTTAATAAGGTTACCTTCTTCTTATGAGAGGGGCCTTAATAAAGGGAAAAATAGATTTTGATTTAGTATCGTCGTGGGTATTCCATCAAAATTACTTGTGTAAGGTCAAATTTGATTAACAAAAGGTATTCCTAGAATGATATCTTCAGTGATACCTTCAGTAATGACAAAATCATTGACAAGACAAATGCCATTATTGTAGATATGAGCTTTTGAAACCTTGTAATCGATTTTCATCTTTTCTCCAGTGGCGGAATATAGATGAGAAGTTCTTTTCTGTAGATATTTGGTGGTTGTAAGTCCTTTGACAATGCAATTGCTATTCGCTCCAGTGTGAAAAAGAGCGACTCTGTAAAGAACAAAGTATTTGTTTATGACAATTTTTACTGCGATGTGTTCGCTGTCAGCTTTAATGGCCATTATAGCGGCACCTGAGGTAGAGGGAGAGTCCGAGCCGGGAAACGAATTTGTCTCTTTAAGGTGATCATTGTGATCATTGATCATTGAAGAAGATCTAGGTGATTCTGGTGGGGAATCATGCTCTGGAAGAGACACATTTTTTAGAACCTATTCGATAAGAATGTTAAGTTCTACTCGATCGAGTCTGATTTTTAGGTCTCTAATTTCTCCCTTGGGGGTGGAAATTTCAGCCTTGAGATCAGCTATAGAAGGTTCCGCAGGTTTATCAAATCTAGACATAACCTGTTTCATTCTAAAAGGCTGAATGATAGGTCTGGGGGACTTTTCCTCTTGAGAAAGCATCAATATTTTGAGTTCTAGAAGATATTTACTTCTAGCCTCATCATTTTGGATGTGTTATATGATGTCAAATAGGATTTCTTTAGGTTTTCTAGAGATGACATTAACAGTCTTTTTTGTGCAATTATAGAATGTACCATTACAAGCACAATCTTGGCCAGACTGAGATCGATCGGATTCATAAGCGTTGTTGATAAATTCTTCGTCGCTATAATAGTTACTAGAAGAGATAGAAGTGTCGGAAGAGTCTAAAGAGTCTTCCATTATAGAGAACAATTTTTCTTTGGTTTCTTTAGAGAGACCTAATTGGTTGATCTTATTCTTCTTTCCATATCTACAATCTTTAGCTCTTTGGCCAGTTTTACCACAAGTCCAGTAAACATCCTTATTTTTAGAGGATTTTCTCCTAGTTTTTCTACTAGATTTATAAGACTCTCCTTTTGAGAACTATTTTCTAGGTTTGGGCTTTCTATGAGACTTATAGGATTTTTTCCTATGTTTCTTACTAAATGGAGAAGAAAGGTTAGTAAATCCAAAATCTTGACAGAAGGTTCCTAACCCATATTTGGAAGCACTGCCACTCTTAAGTTGCTGCTTAAGTTTTAGGTCAGTGCAGAGGTCTATCCCTATGGTCGTAATGAACCTTATGATGTCTCCATAAGTTAAAATTTTGTAAGGGATTTTTCCTTTGAACCTATCTTTGATTTTGGTTCTAACTCTGCATGAGAATAAGGGAGGGAGACCACTACTGAAACGTTCTTTCCAGAAGTCATTGTTACAGTCAGTTCTAATAATAATTTTGAATAAGAAGGTATCTTTATACCACCTAAAGTCTGCTAAATCCTTGCAGGTGAGGTTGTTAAGAATTTCAAGGCTCCTATCTTGAAACAACTTGGGCTCTCCTACAAAATGTCTAGCTATATGATATAGGAGGGTAGCACAGGCGTCCTCTTTCACAACTTGCTCAAGGGTTTCTTTTCAACTTTTACTTTTGACAACAACGATTTCCATGGACGTGGCCTCAAAGATAAGACTCTTAACTTCATCTGTGAAATAGTTATCCCACCAATGCTTTATCATACTAGTGAATCCTGATACAATCATGGCTGCTTCTTTGTCAGAAGCTTCTCTGATTTTATAAGTCATAATAGTGTCGCCCATTTCATGGAGTTTGTTATAGATATAGTGTTCTACCTATCCATCCATATTCCATTCAGTGATGTCTTTACCATCATGATTTGAGGTGGAGAGGTAAGGGTTTTCCTCAAATTGGACGTCTGGAGGAGGGGGTCGTTTGTAGTAGTTTTTCACGGTAGAAAAAAGTTCATTGCTAAGTTTTGAAAGGGATTTCTTATCCTTTTGGGTGCTAGATTCGCCTTTCTCCTTTTCAGAAAGCCTTAACCTGGAGAGTTTCTCATTGATTTGTTCAAGGATTCTTCCTGAAACTTTGAAGTCATCGCTAAGAGAAGGGAATTTCTCCTTTTGGAATTCTGGAATTTTAAAGATAGGAATGATAGTTAGACTAGGGATAGGAATACTCTTCTCTGGAGTGGGTGAGCTGAAAGGAATTTTTGTCCTTTTAGCATCATCTATTTGACGGGAGATAGTATGAAGGACCTGATTAGTATAGTTGTTTTGTTCAACTATCCAATCTAGGTCTCTGTTAACAGGGGATGATAGGGGTCTATCGTGCTTCTTCTTGATGGTAGAAGCATTTAGAATTTCATCGGAATGGGGAATTTTTATTCAATTACTTTGTTACTTTGAGTATACCATTTATTAATGATAACTTGAAGGGATTCATTTTGGTTTTCCATTCTTCCAGTGAATTCAAACCACCTAAAGAATTCGTTGTCACATCGAAGTCTTTTTATATCAGCTATCCAGAGTCTGCCAAACTTTTTTTATTGATCTTTAGAATAGGTACTTGTGTACCACTTCCTTTTTAAGCATCTTTAGGAAGATACCAGAGGACTTCAAGAGCTTTGAGGTCTGGAGTATACTCATCATTAGATTTCATGACATTCAATCCTGGGTCAGTTCTAATCTTTTGACGAGGTATGGTGGGGGGAAGTACCATGTCCGAGGCTGTAGGGCTACCAGGATCATAGAGATTTTCGGGTTCTAAGGATTCTTGAACCCTAGTATGTTGCTGGTAATATACTTTTGGATTAGGACTAGAGAGGTCAACTCCTCTAACTTTTCCCTTATCATTATCATTTTCTTCACTTCCTTCTGGGTTTTTCGAGGTAGAAGCTCTATGCGAGATAGATCTCCTAAATGAAGAATTTCTAGAGGCTTCAAAACCTAGGAATTTTAAATCAATGGATTCGTCAGGGTGCTAGATAACCCTTTCGATCTGTTATTTGTCCTGATAGGTAAGGAGATGTTGAGTGATGGAATGAAAGTGTCAATCATTGTTATGCATGATATCGTTCCAAACGAGAGCCTTGGGAACAAAAATATTACTTCTGTCTTTGTTTGCCTCCATGAGGGTTGTAACACCCCTAACGCTCATGATTCTAGCTTTGGGAGCTAGGGTTGTACCCATAAGCTGATAATATACTCTGTATATTATTGCTATTTCTCTAGTATTATCCTTACTATTCATGTTTTTAGTTTTAGCATTAAGTCTTAAAACATCCATGATGTTAGGATCATTAATTTCCACTGAGAAATTTGGGTAGCAGTTAAAGTATACCGGACCGTTGGCGAGGTTACTTTGAATTACCCCTAAGAGAGAATCGTCGAAATTCAAAAGAAGAGCATCTCTTAGAATAGCGCAGACAGGCATATCAAGACCTTGTCTAAAGAGTGGCTTTATAGCAACTTGAACAAGACCAACATAAAGATAATTAAACTAATTTTTAAATCTATTTATGTCATGCTCATTTGATAATTGAATGATTTCTAAGGAATCATTAATGGCGACAGTAGATTCAGAGGTCTTGATATTATGTTTTTTAATAAAACTAAATTTACCAAGTTGATAAATAGTTTTAAAAGGTTCTTCTGGAATACTCCAGTTTTGAAGATCATTTTAAATATTAGCAATCTGAGTTGCTTGAGAAGATAGATTAATAGTGTTTTTAACATGGTTGTTGGAATCCATTACAAAGAATATTGTCTAGAGACTAACTGGGAAAAACAATTTTCACACAAGAAAGCATACCACAAAAATCTTTAATAATTCAACCTATAATAAATTATATCAATAGATCTATGTCCTATGGTATCTAACGAGTCCTAATGGCTATTATTTCTAGTTTTCACTTAGTGTTATCTTAGCGATAGGACTACCAACAGGGTCGAATACTTACCTTAGCTGAGACCACACTTTCAGGCTGACCAACGTCTGAAACCGGATATTAATCGGACACCGTAAACACTTCGAGAAAATGAATACCCCATACTTAGGTAAACCCCATTATAGAACAACATATATTAAAATAATTTATTAGAAGTCTTATTATTAAAAGATTAAAGTAGTGAATAGCTTATATGAAATAGTCTTCCCATGCTCTATACAATATATGAACTTAGCTGCTCATGCTAAATGATTTTAGAGTGTGACATCAAATTTGGGAAATACTATTGTTAAAATGCATATTCTACCTGTAAATTGATTTCTATTCGGGTAATGTAACTTATTACTA
>NW_025839781.1:0-1340 GCF_002878395.1 Capsicum annuum | reverse complement strand
TGAAGTGAGTCGAGTCTTCAACTCCTGAAAACTCTTCTCACAAGATTCAGACCACAAGAACTTCACTTTCTTTTGGGTCAACCAAGTCATAAGAGATGCTATAGAGGAGAAACTCTCAACTATCTAGCTAAACCCAAGAAACTTCAGATATCAGTCGGAGAAATAGGTCTAGGCCAATTTCCAACAGCTTTGGTCTTTTGGGGATCAATTCTAATACCCTCGAAAGAAATGATATGACCCAGAAAAGCAACTGACCTTAGTCAAAACTCGCACTTACAGAAATTGGCAAACAACTTGTGATCTCTAAGGGTTTTCAAGACAGTTCGGAGATGATCAGAATGTTCATCCTCACTACGGGAGTACACCAGTATATCATCGATGAACACTATGATAAATATATCCAGATATGGTCTGAACACTCGATTCATGAGGTCCATGAAAGCTGTTGGGGCATTAGTTAACCTGAAAGACATAATAAGAAACTCAAAATGTCCATAACGAGTTCAAAAAGCAGATTTAGAGATGTCACACACCCTAACTTTGAGTTGATGATAGCTAGAACGAAGGTCTATCTTTGAGAAATAACTTGCACCTTGAAATTGGTCAAATAAATCATCTATTCTCGGAAGGGGGTACTTATTTTTTGTGGTGACTTTATTCAGTTGGCGGTAATCAATGCACATACGCAAAGAGCCATCTTTCTTTCTCACAAACAACATAGGAGCACCCCAAGGAGAAACACTGGGCCTTATGAAGCCCTTATCTAGTAGATCTTTGAGTTTCTCTTTTAACTCCTTAAGTTCTGCAGGGGCTATATGGTAAGGAGGAATAGAAATGGACTGAGTATCGGGAAGAAGATTAATCCTGAACTCTATCTCTCTGTCAGGAGGTATAACTGGGAGATCATCCAGAAAGACATCAAAAAACTCATTGACGACGTTAACAGACTGGAGAGTTGGAGTCCTAGACTTAGTGTCTTTGACTCTAAACAAATGGTAAATACACCCTTGGAAATAAGCTTTCTAGCTTTGAGGTAAGAGATAAAATTACTCTTGGGTGACATAGAATTCCCAGACCACTCAAACACGGATGCACCCAAAAATTAAAAGTTGACCACTCGGGTCCAACAATCAATAGAGGCATAAGAAGAATACAACCAGTCCTTACCCAGAATCACATCAAAATCTACCATGTCTAATTCAATCAGATCAGCCAACAAGACTTTATGAAGAATGGTAACAGGACACTTTTATACACTTTCTGGGCTACAATCGAATCACCCACTGGGGTAGAAACTAGGATAGGCTCAGGAATAATCTTAGGACTCATTTAAAAATTCA
>NW_025839780.1:0-1720 GCF_002878395.1 Capsicum annuum | reverse complement strand
GTGATATAAATCATGAATCTTGAATGATATTTATCATGATTTTGATATTTGGGTCATGAATCCCCATTGAAAATTGTATTTTTTAGAAAGTGTGTGTTATAAGCACGTTGATGTTGAATATTTGAGGTATTTTGAATGGTTTGACCTATTGATCGTGAATGAGTTATTTTGAACTCAATTGTGAAAGAAATCAACATTTTTATTGATTATGATAAAGGGGTAGCAAATTGGCTCCCGATGAAAATTGTTGAAGTGCTTATTGTGGATTTTCTTTAATTTGAGCCTGAGGCTGATTTAAATTTCTGAGCTAAGTCCGGGAGTAATATTTAGCACCAATTGGGAGGTATAAAGTGACCTTACTTTTCTAGAACTACGTGTCCCCATAGGATGTGAGCCTGAGGTTGATTTATATAGTGATCACTAGTGTTTTTGAATTGATACTGGAAGTCCTACTCCGATGGCAAGGATGGCACGGCTCTCCCTAACGTGGGTTGTACATTGGACTCCATGTAGCTCACATGGTTTATGTCGGTTATAGGATCTCCCAATGTGTGTGTGTACTCTTCTATCTGAGATGAAAACATATTTGCTTAAAAGGCTGAGTTTGAGAAAGTCATTATTCTTAAAAGATTTAAGGAATATATTCTAATGAGAATTGACATGAGATTTGATTGTTTTGATGATTTGAAATTGAGATGAAAGTGAATTGAGAACATATTGTAATGACTCACTTGTATTACTTTACATGTATATTCATCCATGATTTTGATGATTTAATTCGAGCTAAGTGAGACATCTATATCAACATGCATAATTTTATAAACTGTGATGATATTAAGATATTACTTTATATATGCATTGCACCCTATATGCTCGGTATTTTTCCATGGTACTGACCCACATATTCGTATGTGGGCTACATTTTCTTGGAATATAGGTACAAGGTATAGTTTTACCTTCAGATCCAGTCAAATCGTGGTATCCAGTCAGCAGGTGATGAGTCCTTTTGATTCAAGGGCTTGGGTTAGTTATGCAGAGTTTATAGTGTTGTATTTTCTTTATTCAGTCATATTGAGTTGGGGTAGTTGGGAGTCATGACCCAGCTACCTACAGTCAGTACTAGTAGAGGCTTCATAGACTGTCAGTAGAAGTTGATGTATTTTGTTTCAATTTTGGTTGTAAAGGCAGAATTGTAATCTTGTAAAATTCCATTTTTGTATCGATCAGATTCAGAAAAGAGTTAATTTCTGCTGATTTGTATGGATTTGTATTTTTATTCAGTCGCTTATGAGTTATGCTAGTAGAAGGGTTAGCTTGGGGTCACTTGTGACCTTAAGCACCGTGTGACGTCTCGGGACCCGATTTTGGAGCGTTACAAAATAATTATAAGAAAAGAAAGAAAGCTGAACAAGGAAGCGATCAACCCAAGAAAAATTTCAAGGGAAAATGCTTCAATTGTGGCAAGATTATCTACAAGTCCACAGATTGTCATGCCCCAAAGAAAGGCAAGAAGTAGGATCAAGCAAATATGATTGAATCCAACAAAGAATGCCATGATCTGTGTGCTATGTTCTTAGAGTGCAACTTGATGGGGAATCCT
Organism: Capsicum annuum; assembly: GCF_002878395.1. Classification (NCBI taxonomy): domain Eukaryota; kingdom Viridiplantae; phylum Streptophyta; class Magnoliopsida; order Solanales; family Solanaceae; genus Capsicum; species Capsicum annuum. Next base: position 120 of record NW_025839780.1, on the reverse strand, counting down.
CGTGAATGGTGGATGGATTCTGGTGCTACCCGCCATGTATGCGCCAACAAGGAGTTATTTTTGTCATTCACTCTGGCTCAAGTAGAAGAAATGATCTACATGGCTAACTCCGCTACAGCT
>NW_025839779.1:0-1357 GCF_002878395.1 Capsicum annuum | reverse complement strand
AGTAGATTTTTGAGTTTCTCTTTCAACTCCTTATGTTCTGCAGGGGCTATACAAGAAGAAGGAATAGAAATGGGCTGAGTATCGGGAAGAAGATCAATCCCAAACTCTATCTCTCTATCAGGAGGTATCCCTAGGAGTTCATCTGGAAAGACATCAGAAATTCATTGACGATGTTAATAGACTGGAGAGTTGGAGTCTCAGACTTAGATTCTTTGACTCTAACCAAATGGTAAATACACCCCTTGGAAATAAGCTTTCTAGCTTTGAGGTAAGAGATAAAATGACTCTTGGGTGACACAGAATTCCCAGACCATCATTATTTCTTCTCACTCGACGTGGAGGCATATTTTTGAAAGAGAGAGACACTTTAAGTATGATAGACTTCTAAAAGAAAGAATCACACCTTTTCCTAAAATGTCTTATATTCTCTTGCTTATAGATGTGGTGCACTACACACCGATGATCAAGACTCTACTTAACGCGGCTTGTCAGACTCCCTAGGATACCTTAAAACCTTATGCTCTGATACCAAGTTTGTAACGCTCCAAAAAATGGGTCCCAAAGCGTCACATGGTGCTTGAGGCTACGAGTAGCCCCAAGCTAACCCTTTGAGCCATTTTCATTTAGTTCAACATAAATTAATGGGGTTTCCACAAATAACCCTCAAATATCAACACAGTAATCATCATTCTAGAATAAAAGAATTTCAGAAAGATAACAAAATATGACTTATTAGTCAACTTCCAACATCTATACTAGTTTGATAAGTCTCTAAGAAAATCAACAAAACCAGCGAGTCATTGAGACATGACCCAACTGACTCATACTCAGTTATTAAATGTAAACAATTCTATGAAACCAACATAAGATATCATGTCCTCAGAACATAAGGACTCACCATGACAGATGATATAGAACAGCATGCCCAAAGAATCACTATCGAACCTGGAACTGAGCACCTGAACCTACATTCCAAGAAAATGTAGCCCACATTCGAAGATGTGGGTCAGTACCATGGAAAAGAACTGAGAATATGGGGGTGTATGCAGTTTTATAAACATCATCATCATAAATATTTATAATAAATATGCAGGATGTATGAAAGACTCACATAGCCCGAAGAAAATCATCATTATCATGAGAGGATGAAATAAGCATAATAACAAATGTGAGTCATCATCTAATTTGTCAATCACTTTCAGTTCATCAAGAATATCAATTCTCATAATGTAAATATTATTTAAATTATTCAAAAGAATAACTTTCACAATTCCACTTTCAAATCACTTCACCATTCACCATAGACACAAGGAAACACACACACACACTGGGAGATCCTATAACCAACATAAACCAT
>NW_025839778.1:0-2411 GCF_002878395.1 Capsicum annuum | reverse complement strand
CACAAGATTCGGACCATAAGAACTTCACTTTCTTTTGGGTCAACCGAGTCATAGGAGACGCTATAGAGGAGAAACCCTCAACAAAATGGCGGTAATAGCCAGCTAAAGCCAAGAAACTTCGAATATCAATCAGAGAAATAGGTCTAGGCCAATTTCTAACAGCTTCGGTCTTTTGGGGATCAACTCTAATACCCTTGGAAGAAATGATATGACCCATAAAAGCAACTAACCTTAGCAAAAACTCACACTTACTGAACTTGGCAAAAAACTTGTGATCTCTAAGGGTTTGCAAGACAGTTCGAAGATGATCAGAATGTTCATCCTCACTATGGGAGTACACTAGTATATCATCGATGAACACTATAACAAACATATCCAAATATGGTCTGAACACTCGATTCATGAGGTCCACGAAAGCTGATGGGGCATTAGTTAACCCAAAAGACATAACAAGAAACTCAAAATGGACATAACGAGTTTGGAAATCAGTTTTTGGGATGTCACACTCCCTAACTTCGAGTTGATGATAGCCAGAACGAAGGTATATCTTTGAGAAATAACTTGCACCTTGCAATTGGTCAAACAAATCATCTATTCTCGGAAGGGGTACTTATTTTTTACGGTGACTTTATTCAGTTGGCAGTAATCAATGCACATACGCAAAGAGCCATCTTTCTTTCTCACAAACAACACAGAAGCACCCCAAGAAGAAACACTGGGCCTTATGAAACCCTTATCTAGTAGATCTTTGAGTTGCTCTTTCAACTCCTTAAGTTCTGTAGGGGCCATACGGTAAGGAGGAATAGAAATGGGCTGAGTATTAGGAAGAAGATCAATCCCGAACTCTATCTCTCTATCAGGAGGTATCCCTGGGAGATCATCCGAAAAGACATCAGAAAACTAATTGACGACATTAACAGACTGAAGAGTTGGAGTCTAAGACTTAGTATATTTGACTCTGACCAAATGGTAAATACAACCCTTGGAAATAAGCTTTCTAGCTTTGAGGTAAGAGATAAAATGACTCTTGGGTGACACAGAATTCCCAAACCACTCAAACACGGATGCACCCGGAAACTAAAATGTGACCACTCGGGTCCAATAATCAATAGAGGCATAAGAAGAATACAGCCAGTCTATATCCAGAATCACATCAAAATATACCATGTCTAACTCAATCAGATCTGCCAACAAGACTCTATGAAGAACGGTAACAGGACACTTTTTATACACTTTCTGGGCAACAATCGAATCACCCACAGGGGTAGAAACTAGGATAGGATCAGGAATAATCTCAATACTCATTTCAAAATTCACAGCAATCAAAGGTGTAACATATGAGAAACTGGATCCAGGATCCAACAAAGCATACACATCAAACTGAAATATACGAAGCAGACCAGTAACAACATCGGGAGAGCCCTCCTATTCCTGGCGGGACTGTAAAGCATAGAATTTATTCTGGCGCTGCCCGCCAGCATTACTAAAAGAGGCACCCTGAGTTGGGGTTGGGCGAGTCACTGGAACTGGAACACTAACAGTCTGAGTCTGGGTCTGAGGGCGATAGTCACGACGCCCTTGTCCATTCTTTGGACAATCTCTAACTCTGTGACCCATGTCACCATACCGGAAACAACCCCTCTTCTCACCCCAACACTCACCCGAATGAGCCCTACCACACTTAGGACACAGAGGATGATTTGGCTTACTGCCAGCACTATACTGGGACCTAGATGCATATGACCGGCTACCTTCCTCCTTCCTACCTCTATGAATGAGAGCACTAGAAGATGACGGTGCTAGCATAGATGAACGATCCTGATACTGAGGGCGACTCCCTCCCTGCGATCTAGTCTGACCCTGTCCATACTGCTCGAACCTAGCTCTTTTATTCACTCTCATTCTATCTCTCTCCTTAATCTTGTCTTCCTTAATTTATTGGGCATGAGTCATCATCCTAGAAAGATTCATCTCACTATTCAGCATAGTAGACCTACACTTCTTAACCTCATAACTAGACACTCCAATCACAAACTTACTCATACTAGCCCAATTATCAGCCACTAAGTCAGGAGCATACTTGTCCAACTGATTGAACTTTAGACAGTACTCCCTAATAGTCATAGAGCCCTGTCGCAGGTTTATAAACTTTTCCACCTTCACCTCCCTCATCTCCAAAGGGAAAAACTTATCCAGGAATGCATCCTGGAACTTTTGCCAAGTTGTAGGGACATCTCTCTCACCTCTACCTTTCCTCCAAGAAACAACCCAGTAATAAGCAAGGTATTTCAACCTATACACAACCAACTCCACACTATGTTCCTCAGATACATGCATCACCTTAGTAATCTTCCCCACCTCCTGTAAAAATAACCGCGGATCCTCATCAGACTTGTACCCATAGAATTTTG
>NW_025839777.1:0-4039 GCF_002878395.1 Capsicum annuum | reverse complement strand
GGACGGTAAAGTATAGAATCTATTCTGGCGCTGCCTACCAGCATTGCTAGAAGAGGCGCCCTGATCTGGGGCTAGGCGAGTTGCTGGAACTAGAGCATTAACAGTCTAAGTTTGGGTCTGAGGGCGATAGTCACGACGCCCTTGTCCATCTTGTGGACAATCTCTAACTCTATGACCCATGTCACCACACCAGAAATAACTCCTCTTCTCACCCCAACACTCACCCGAATAAGCCCTACCACACTTAGGACACAAGGGATGATTTGGCTTACTGCCAGCACTGTATTGGGACCTGGATACATATGACCTGCTACCTTACTCCTGCCTACTTCTAGGCATGGGAGCACTAGCAAATGACGGTGTTGGCATAGATGAACAATCCTGATACTGAGGGTGACTCCCTTCCTGCAATCTAGTATGACCCTGGCCGTGCTGCTCAGACCTAGCTCTCTTATTCCCTCTCATTCTATATCTCTCCTTAATCTTGTCTGCCTCAATCTATTGGGCATGAGTCATCAGCCTAGAAAGATTCATCTCACTATTCAGCGTAGCAGACCTACACTCCTTAACCACATAACTAGACACTTCAGTCACAAACTTACTCATACTAGCCTGATTATCAGCCACTAAGTCAGGGGCAAACTTAGCCAACTGATTAAACTTTAGACAGTACTCCCTAACAGTCATAGAGCCCTGTCGCAGGTTCATAAACTCTTCCACCTTTGCCTCCCTCATCTCCAAAGGGAAAAACTTATCTAGGAATGTATCTTAGAACTCTTACCAAGTGGTAGGGATAGCTCCCTCACCTCTACCTTTCCTCCAAGCAACAACCTAGTCATAAGTAAGGTCTTTTTACCTATAAGAAGCCAACTCCACACTATATTCCTTAAATACATGCATCACCTGAGTAATCTTCCGCACCTCATCTAAAAATAACCGTGGATCCTCATCAGACTTGAACCCATAGAATTTTGGTGGATTCATCCGCATGAAGTCACGAATCCTAGCAGCTTCTGAATCACCTCCTTGCTGCTGTGGAGCCAGGGTTGGGTTGGCCTAAATATTTTCAGTAACATCTTGGGCCAGCGCTTGAAAGGCTTCCTGAAATTCAGCATGAGACACATTTTCATTCAATGGGTCAGTGGGTTGAGGTTACTGACCATCATTATTTCTTCTCGCCCAACGTAGAGGCATATTTCTAAAAGAGGAGAGCACGGATCAATAGCAGAGAGAGACACTTTAAGAACGATAGACTTCTGAAAGAAAGAATCATACTTTTTTCTAAAACGTCTTGTAGCCTCTTGCTCATAGATGTGGCACGCTACACACCGATGATTAAGACTCTACTTAACGCAGCTAGTCAGACTCCCTAGAACACCTTAAAACCTTAGGCTCTGATACCAAGTTTGTAATGCCCTGGAAAATGGGTCCTGGAGCATCACACAGTGCTTGAGGCTACGAGTAGCCCCAAGCTATCCCTTTGAGCCATTTTTATTCAGTTCAACACAAATCAACGAGGTTTCCATAAATAACCCTCAAATATCAACAGAGTAATCATCATCCAAGAATAAAAGAATTTTAGAAAAATAACAAAATATGACTTATTAGTTAACTCCCAACATCTATACTAGTCTGACAAACCTCTAACAAAAAACAATAAAACCAACAAGCCATTGAGACATGCCCCAACAAACTCATACTCAGTTATCAAATGTAAATAATTCCGCGAAACCAACATCAGACATCACATCCTCGAAACATGAGGACTCACCACAATAGATGATATAGAACAGTGTGCCCAAAGAATCACTGTTGAACCTGGAACTGAGCACTTGAACCTACATTCTGAGAAAATACAGCCTACATTCGAAGATGTGGGTCAGTACCATGGAAAGGAACCGAGTATATGAGGGTGTATGCAGTTGTATAAACATCATCATCATAAATATTTATAAGAAATATGCAGGATGTATCAAAGACTCACATAGCATGAAAAAAATCATCATAATCATGAGAGGATAAAATAAGTACAATAACACATGTGAGTCATCATATAATTTGTCAATCACTTTCAGTTCATCAAGAATATCAATTCTCATAATGTAAATATCATTTAAATCTTTCGAAAGAATAACTTTCACAATTCCACTTTCAAATCACTTCACCATTCACCATAGACATAAGGAAACACACACACACTGGGAGATCCTATAACCGACATAAACCATGTGAGCTACATGGAGTCCAACGTACAACCCATGTTAGGGAGAGCCGTCCTATCCTTTTCATCAGAGTAGGACTATCAATATCAAATCCACACAAACTAGTGATAACTATGTAAACCAGCCTCAGGCTCACAACTATGGGGGCACTTAGCTCTAGGGAAGTAAGGTCGCTTTACACCTCCCACTCGGTGCTAAATATTTCTCCTGGACTTAGCTCAGAACATTTCATAGACAATCCATAAAAAAATAATTTCAGTAATATATAAATATACATCGGCGGCCATCATGATTCCCATCTATCAAAATCAACCACGTTGTGGATTTCTTTCACACTCGAGTTCAAAACAACTCCATTAAGACCAAAAGGTCAAATCATTCAAAATATCTCAAATATTCATCATCAACGTGCTTATAACACACACTTTCTCAAAAAATCACAATTTCCAATGGGGATTAACGACCAAATATCAAAATCATGACAAATATCGTTCAAGATTCATTCTTTCTATCTTACATGTAAATTCATCTTTCAAAATCACAAATATCAAGATTTCATAATAATCATCATAAGATATCGGTTCATGCTTCAAATTTGTAAAAATCAAATAAAAATCATGCCTTTGTAAAGAAAATTACTTTTCGGCACAAGAACGAAAGAGAGTTCTTATTGAAAACCCCACATACCTTGAATGATGAACTTTGATCGATACTCATTTTTGAGATGTTAATCGTGTCTTTGAATGATGGTTCTTGGAGTTCTTGAACTAGGAGCTTAGAATCTTGAATAAATTTGCAGAATTAATGGTGAACTTTGGAGGTTCTTGAAGTTGGATATAGGATCTTAGGATTTTCTTTTTGAGGGAATTTGATGAAATATAACGTATAATGCTTCTAATAGGCTTTAATATAGGGTTTGGACGGATTTTGGGTGAGGGGAATGACCAAAACGCCCCTAAAAATCAAATAATTCTCGAATCTGTGCTTTGGTGGACTGTTTTGATAGTCTAAAGTAGATCAACCATAACGTTTTACTCCAATATCCAAATTGGATAAAACCAATTTGTTTAGAAAGAGGACTCTCATATATTTTCGCTAATATATAGTATCTCACCCAAATCATTTTGTACGAGGAGTTATGATCGTTTGAATTTGACCCAAAAATTTACTTTTGATAGGCTGAAGTAGATCGACCATAACTTTTTTCTCTGATAGACAAATTGGATGAAACCAATTTCATTAGAATGAGGACTCGCAGATCTTTCCGTTGATATATATTATATTGTCTGATCATTATGTACAAGGAGTTATGATCATTTAAAATTGGAGCAAAAATACACCAGGCCTCAGTACTTTTTTCTGCACGTTTTACTGTTCACTATTATTCATGGTTCGATCAGAATGTTCATAACTCGTCGCTTGGGTGTCCATTTTGGATGATCCACATATCATTGAAAATCTTATTCGATTCTCTACACAATGGTGGGTCATAATCTAAGACATTCCACACGAGAAATTTATAATTCATTTTAGAATATAGAACCCAACACGTTTACGCACAAAATTTCAACAAAAAATTTGCCGAGGTATTACATACAGCCTATAGAGCATAGTAAGATTTATCGCCGTTGATGTGTGCATCGTGAGGAGCAGCCATGGTTCAGAGACTTCAAGTAAGTTCTAGACATTTGGAGTATTACTTCTCTCTATCTTTTGTATTAGATGAATATCTATGTTATGTTCAGAGATAAGTTGTATCAGTGTAGTGTTGTTGTTGTTTCACTTTTGTACTCTTGTGATATTAGAGGCTCTTATAC
>NW_025839776.1:0-3280 GCF_002878395.1 Capsicum annuum | reverse complement strand
TTCACCCTTGTGCCCAAATTACATAATTTTGAGACTTTATTTACTTGTTTTGAAGTAGGGTTCATAACCAAGCTCTTATATTCTTGAAGTATATGATTTTCATGAGATTTAAAGTTTTAAGTTTATCAAGAAGGTATTATGTTTATTTTTAACTATGAGATTTATATTATGAATGAGGATGCACTATCTTGACTTGATATTGTTGAAATATTTCAAGATTTTTATTAAGCACGAAGTTTTGTTATGATTTGGCTTGAGTTTAAGGCATGAGTTCTTAAGCCCTAAGTTTAAGTAATGAGATTTCAAGAAGATCATGCTCCTAAGACTTATTTGATGGTTTTATGTAAAGATTTAAAGAAAGATGGATCTATTGATCCTCAGCTAAGAGATGGTTTATTTATTTTGATCATAATTTAGAGCAAAGAGATGCATAACTCGTTTTCATTATAAACTCATATGCTATTTTGTGGTCGATTTCCTAAAGAGAGAGCATATTAGTAATATGAGAGTAGTATTTAGCACCGAGTTGAGTATGATTCCATGGTCTCATGCCCCAGAAGTACGTTCCACCATTGGATTTTAATATCCATAATGGGTTCAGTATAGTGATCACTTTGGCTATGTTATATTTCGATGGCAAGGGTAGAACAACTCTACAATGTGCGTAATAGACGTTGGACTCCATGATAGCTGACATGGTTTATGTCGGTTAGAAGAACCTCCCAATAGAAAGAGTAAAAGTACAAATTTTAGAACTAAGTGTTATGGCTCACAAGATTTATATAGTATTCTTTATTATTCATGATTTATGATTTGTAGTTTCAATTTTTCAAACTCAGGTGAGTCATTTACACTTGGCATCCATTATTGCAAAGTTTATATAACTATTGAGTACTGTTTTACTTATTCATTCACCCCCATATACTCAGTATCCAGAAGTATTGATTAATATATAGGTCTATGTGCTACATTGTCTTATAATGTGGGGCTTGGTGCTTAATTCTAGCAGCGTGATTGATTTGGAGCATCTCCACCTATATCCTAGCTCTTGGTGAGTCCTCATAGTTTGGGGGCCATTCTATCAAATTTGTTATTGATGGAGTACTTTAGTTATTTGATTTTAGTTTCAGTTCGAGTCAGTTGGGGCTTGTAACAGTGGCTCTCTAGTTAGAAGTCGAGGCTTGTATGATTGTTTCAGTTATAGACATAAAAGTGTTTGTTTTCTAGCTTTTAACGTTTAAGAATTTCAGTAAGAATTTAGATTCAGTTTAAATTAAGGCATTAATCTTGTATTTCAAGATTTCATATGTTAAATTATCCTTGTTATGAGTTTCAAAATTTGTAAGAAGGCTAAAAAGGGTTAGCTTGGGACTACTTGAAGTCTTGAGCACCGTGTGACGTCTTGGGTGTATTCCCAAGGCATTATATCCAAAAACAGCTAGCTCAAAGAATCTTCTATACCAAAACAAAACCATTCATATGCGGCCCGCACGTACCACCATGATTTCTTTGACTAACTTGGTCACCTCCTCAGTAAACTTAATTTTAGAGTCCTCCTATAAAGGATTTCTCCATTTAGGAAAACGTTATTTGCCAATCTCTAAACCATTTTTTTCTGAATACTGGTTATGCCCTCTAGATAGTCTTCTTGGATATTCTTTTTAATGCGTAGTACCAAGATTTGCCTTCTGGCTCTTTGTCTGTATGAAAATAGTATGTCAGTTGGACTGGTACATTCACCTCTATAGGATCTATGAAATTCTTGTCTTCATGTCAAATCATAGAGGACAAACTTGCCAATGCATCTGCTAACTTATTTTGAGTTCTCGGGACAAGTTTAAAACCTTGATGAACTTATTGTGCAACTCTTTCATGCACTCGAGATATGGAATTAGCTTCACGTCACTAGTAAAAACTTAGGATTTTCGACTACAAAAAACCGACCACAAATTGTGGTCAGAAAAAACCAACCACATGTGGTCGGTTTTTATTTTTTTTCAAAATCGACCACATGTGGTCGCTTTTATATTTTAAAATTTCAAAATAATCATTTCAATAATTTTTATATTAATTATTATTTCTTAAACAAATAAAAAATAAAAAAAGTGACCACTTGTGGTTGGTTTTATTTAAAAGATCTAATTAAAAATATATTTTAATTATATTTTTAAATAAAATTGGCAACAAGTGGTCAGTTTATAATTAAAAGAAAAGAAAGCAATTTTAATAAACTGGTGGTCGGTTTTTAATTAAACTAAAAAGAAAATAAATTTTAAAAATCGACCACTTGTGGTCGATTTTTAATTAAAACAAAAAAAATAATTTTAAAAAATTGACTACATGTGGACAGTTTTTAATTAGAATAAAAAAAATAATTTTTTAAAAACCGACCACTTGTGGATGGGTTTTAATTAAAATAATAAAAGAAAATAATTTTAAAAAACTGACCACTTGTGGTCGGTTTTTAATTAAAATAAACATGAAATAAATTTTAAAAGCCAACCACTTTTTTGTCTGTTTTTAGTTAAAAGAAAAAAGAAAATAATTTTAAAACACCAACCACTTATGGTCGGTTTTTAATTAAAATAAAAAGAAAATAATTTCAGAAAACCTACCACTTGTGGTCAGTTTTTAATTAAAATAAAAAAGAAAATAATTTTAAAAAACAGACCATTTGCGGTCTTTATTGGAATTTAAAAAAATAAAAAAAAGTAAATAATTTTTAGGAAACTGACCACTTGTGGTCGATTTTTATTAAAAAATAATTATATGTATAATCTAATAGATTATTTTTTAAAATTACACTGATCACACGTAGTCGATAACCAATATAATAATAATAATAAAAATCAATTAATATTAGATTTTGTGAAAAAATTACACTTAAAAATATATCAAATAAAATAAATATATTACGTTAAACATAATCTTTATCTTTTACTTATGTTTCAACATATAAAATAAATATTTTCCTTTCTATATACGTTAAATGACGTTAAACATGCATAATCTTTGAATAATGAATATGTGTATATACATATCATACCGTTGAGATAATGATATTATGTTACTAATGCAGTCATAATAATGTAATATAACCGATAATTCATTAGAATATAATGAACGTGTTCTATTATACGGTAATATACTTGTGGATGTGATGTATATAGTATGCATTCAAGAGTTCATATATATAAATATCTTTATATATAGATATATATATATATATATGTTGTAGTGATCGATTGATGAATGATGTAGTCAAAACCTAGTAGAATCT
>NW_025839775.1:0-2891 GCF_002878395.1 Capsicum annuum | reverse complement strand
TCAGGAAAGAGTAGACTCGACCCTTAATTACTCGCGAAGTACAAGCCAGCTTTCAACACTTGTGAATTTAAGTGTGAGGTAAAATTCAAGAGTGAGAGTGTGGCGAGGCATTTTTGAGCTAACAAGTTTGTTTGTTTTGTTGTTCGTTGTTGTTTTTTCTTTTAGGTACCATGGCTGCCACCAATCTCGATGCCATGTTTGACCGCATCCATCCATCTATCTGTCTGTCTGTCTGTTTGTCTGTCTGTCTGTCTGTCTGTCTATCTATCTATCTATCTATATTTTTTTATAAATAAATACGAAAGTTTTTTCTTTTCCCAATATTCTTATCCTATTCGTTCTCATTATTTTTGTAAAATATATACAAATACTTTTAGAAAATATATACTTACCCAATTTGTATAACGAATATAAGAATATACATAAGAAACGACTTATTTTTCTAGAAAATATTTTTCCTCCTTCATATCGAACACACCCTAAAAAAGTATTTTTTAGGGTCAAAAATAATTTTTTAAAATGTATCTTTACTATTTATCTAAAACTAAAATGTATTTTCTGGAAAAAAAAATCCACCAACCAAACATAAGAAAACAAATAAGAAACCAACTTATTTTCCATGAAAAACATTTTCCTTCTTACCAAACACACCCTTTATTTAGATAATCTATATAAATATTTTTTTGTTGTAATTATTTTTGACGAAATATGTAATTTATTTTGATTTGATTAATGTTTATTCCTTGTTTGAAGTTTATGGAAGAAAATAGATTTTCGTTATGGAGTTTATGGGAAGACATGTACGTGAAAAATTAAGAATTTTTTTTTTTTAAGTCAATGCAACACTTTAATGTTGGTGTTCAAGCCTAACTCCCACATAAGATATATATGAACAAATCATGTTCTTACTACCTTTAAAGTGTGCCGTGTAGCTCATGTTTTCATCTGACATGAATTCTTTCAAAGTACGTGAAATTCTTCATCATTCATACTTTATCAATAACATCTATTTTGAATTTATGAATATTTTTACAAATTAATTTCTCTACTACAGGAGCATTACTCAGTTTTGTACATAACAATGTTTTAAGAATTAACAGAAGTTTTTTCAAAATAAACTAATGACGTCGACTTTTAACTTGCATGGAATATCTATTACTTAACTATCCTTAATTTAGTTGATATATATTATATCTATAAAAGACCAACATCGATTGCTTTCAAGTTGAAAGAAAATCTACTCCTAATGTGTAAAATCAATTCAATTCATATGAACATAATATGTTTTTTAATTTGTCTTTACCTAATAATATGAGATGAGCTACAAAAAAGTGTACTATTTATGTATACTGCTTTTTTAACTAAGTGCATACTTTTTAAAGTAACATCTCACTTTAAAAAGAAAATTTTTTTTTGAAAGTAAATAAACTTAATCGTATGAACTTTGTTTAGATTTAGTCAAGAATGAATATCAAAGTTACTTTAGAGCCTATTATTATGCTCTTCTTTATATAATATAACATAATAAAATTATAATTTACTTTTTTATATACATTTATTAATAATTACGCGTTATACTGCAAAACATGTGCCCTATACTAGTAATAAAAAAGAGCCCGCCCTTGGTGTTCCTTTCCTCCCACCTCTGCATTGAACCTAATTGAACTGGCCACCACTGGGGAACTCAAAGTCATTTTATTTTTTCTACAACAATTGGGAGTCATTCATCATAAATTAATCCTTCATGAACCGTTAAATATACATTCACTTGTTGTGAAAGTTGTAAGGTAGCCATGTGGATTATTACTGCAAGAAATAAACAAATATCCATGGCAAATTCGAGTGCCACAAAATTTCATCCATCAACTCTGCATGGCTGAACCCTTATACTGCCACAATTGGTGGTCCAATTGAGCCACGGTGACTGAAGCTATGGTTGAACCGTTGACTCTGCTTACTAGTAGCATCCAGAATGTGTTACGACGTTTTCAGTAGCTGGTGCAACTGCCCACTTGGGTTGCGCCGGGAGTAAACTCAGAGGTTGTAACGAACCCGATTAGAATCTGAACCCATGATTCCTGTTTATCAGCTGAAGGTGACATTAGCATCAATTGTCTTTGAATGCTTTTTCATGTATTCTCATCTAGGTACTGTTCAAAATGGGCGTTGAGCTTTTTAGGTATATGGGTCGGGTCAAGTCGGATTAGATTGGGGCGGTGGATTTTTTGTTTCCTTTTTCAGGATTGGATAATTGAGTTAGATATGAAAATTTTTATTCATTTTTCTACTAATGAATAAGTGAAACTTTTTGGAGGACGAAGAGTATAATTGTAATAACGGAAAAACCCCTGTACGATATCATTTTTGTAAGTTGGACATTTTTATTTATATGTTTGTTATTTGAACCCTTTAACTCATCAAAAAGCAATATTTTGTATCATAGGTAAGGTCATGGTGACTAGGACAAGAGAGTGTAGCCACTCGCCTGGGGTGCGAGTGAGGGTCAATTTTTGGTCAATTTTACATTAAAATAATTTTTAAAAAAAATTAAAAATATTAAAATTAAAAAAAAGGTCTTTTTTTTCTTCCATCTTTTAAATTTAAAAATATTTTTAAAAATTTAAAAATAATTTAAAAATATTTTGAAAAGTTTTTAAAAAATAAAAAAGGATCCTTTTTTCCCTCTAACTTTTTTATTTAAAAATTTAAAAATAATTTTAAAATATTTTTAAAAATTTTAAAAAAATAAAAATATATTTTTTCCTCCCCACCCCCACCCCTCACCCAGCCCCATCCCACCCCACCCTCAAGCCCTCCACCCCACCCAAACACTCGTCCTCACCTTCCACACCCTACCCAGCCTCATCCCATCCCACTCCCAGCCTCTCTAT
>NW_025839774.1:0-2226 GCF_002878395.1 Capsicum annuum | reverse complement strand
TACTCATCCATTAATTTATATTGAATATAGTTATCATGACTTTTTTTCTCTTGCTTCCTGTTTACATGTTTTAGGCTTGGACATTTGAAGCCATTCCTCCCCTCCAAAAGAAGTTAATGGATTACCTGAATGAGGTTTCTCATCCAAGGATGTTTAGGTGGTTGGCTGTAAAGAGCAACACCAATATTAAGAAGACTGATCTCTTTAACCGTCCATATGATACAGTACGTCTTCTTCAAGTAAAATAATTTTACTCAAAGAAAGATATTGAACATATGTTATATCTGGTGCAACAGATGTTATATCTGATGCACCAAATGGGACATTTGTTGCGAAAGAGTATGATTGATATCTTGCATCAGATTACTCATCTATTGCTTTGGTTCTCTGAACCCGACTCCTAGCAGATTAACCATCTACTGCAAATTATGTAACAGATGTGTAATTTGATAACATATTGTTTATTTGTTGTGATGTACAGATCATCTTTTCCATAATAAATTACCCGTCTTGTACAACTGTTACAACGGATGATTGATGTTTTGCATCAGATTATCCAAGTGTTGCTCTATTTCTCTGAACCAGAATCAAATAAATTTTAACCATATACTGCAAACTATGTAACAGATGGGTCTTTTTTTTTAATATAGCCCAACTGTGAAAATTATTATATTATATGATTTAAATGCATTTTTTTTCTTTTTTCTAGGTTATGCATCCATGGATCGTGCCTACTGAGGAGGACTCAGTGATGACTTCTTATATTACTCTAGGTCATGTTGATACTATAGCAGACCCAATGGTGGAGTTAATAAAGAAGGAATTGGCTGGAGCAACAGTCATAAGAAGAGCAGTTAGGCAAGGTCAGCCTAATGTTGAGGCTCTTCATGACCAACCTACTAAGGAAGATCCGGGTGCTTCTTCTGGTAGAGTTGTTGGTGTTGGTGGAAGGTATGCTGATGCTGCTACCACTCGTGATGATGAGCATGCTGATGCTCAAGAAAAATAAATATGTTTAAAAACACCCATTTTCACCGTTACACAGGTCCCTCTCACCACTCTTCACCCTCGTGTTCTCATTGCAAATGCGAAGAGTGCAATGAAAGGTAGGATAAACTCTTTTAAAAAGTAGAGGCTATCTCTAAAGCTATCGAGGAATTCAAATCCAAGAGGTGTGTCATACCATCCAAGAAGGTGAGGGAGCCACACACTCCTACAGTGTTGGTTAGGATAAAGAAAAAAGTAATTAGAGTGTACTCTCTGATTGGAAATCAAAAGAAATTACAATTCTTCCCTCTCCAAAAGCTGTTGAAGTTCAGGGGCCAATAAAGAAGGTGGACATATACGCAGAACTTGGCACCCAAGAGAAGAGGGATCTGCAATAGGCCAAGAATGCCAAGCCAGGTGCACCAGATTACCCCAGGCCTTCCTTTTCCCCCCAAGACTTCCAGACTATGATTGATATGCGTATGCCATACGAGAACAAGACATGTTTACTTTTCCTAACCTAGCCCTTCTACTCTACCCCATGAAGAAGAAGCTACGCAACAGATTTCACATCTGTTGTAACAGCTGGGTATACTGGTGCAACTGGTAGTGGTTCTGTTGCAACTTATTATCCATTTGTTGCATAAGTTGCGTTGGATTATTGACTTAGAGAACCCTATGCAATAGATGAACCATCTGTTGCATCTTTACAATTACTAACCTATTTAAAAATTGACTTCTTATACCACAACATGTTGATATAATTATCTGCCTCATGAGGAAAAGGCAATTAACGTACTGGAAAGCTTATGACGTTGCCGATAAGATAATGAACCTTGACTTCTACAAGAAGCTCAAGGATAGGTACGATCAACTCAATGTGGAGACGTTAGCCCTTGACGTGGGACTTGATTTCCTAGTTCTTATGTTGGTCTTGGATGAAGAAGAAATGATAAAACATGTTAGAGGAGAGAGGGCAAATCCATATGGCAAGAGCTGGACCGAGGCAAAAAGGATTCTTGCAGTTATTAGCGTGAACGGCATGCATTATCGGGTTGTTGAGATACTAATCGAGGAGGGAAAAATTAATGTTTATGACTCTAACGTACCTCTCATCGATGATTTTGATCTTTTTATCCTCATGGAGCCACTGATGGTGCAGTTTCCCATCTTGTTAAGGGAGAGTAAACTAATGAATCATTTGCCAAAGGAAGTGTTGATGAAGAAATCATGGGATTT
>NW_025839773.1:0-2465 GCF_002878395.1 Capsicum annuum | reverse complement strand
CAATTCAGCTAACACCACCAAACTTATTCATGCTAGGCATATCAATTCCTAACACATTTTTTCTTAAGGATTTACTTAAGAATTATCTAAGACACTCATGAGATCATTTACTTAACTTTCACTTCATTTTATCTATTATGTGGTCCTAAAATTCTGTTAACTCTTAAAATTTTCAAAAATTTTGCCAGAGTTTCCTTTATAAATAGGCCAATCAAAAACCTGTCAACTAACCAGAATACATATAAATACGCTTCACAGAGCATTACAACAATGGATATTGTAATGCCGTATTAATACAAGACTATGTGTGTATCAATAGATTCCAACCAACACAATAACAACAAGATGAACAACAAGGTTCTAGTGAATTGAAATAGGCCTCACACGGTTTTACTAGACTTTGAGTTTATGTGTTTGAACAAGAAAATTAGATGAAAGACAATGTAACAATGCTATTGAATCAGAATAGGCCTCACACGGCTTCACTAGACTTTGAGTTTGTGTTTTAAACAAGAAAATGAGATAATAACAAGGCAACAATGCTAGTGAATCGAAAGAGTCCCACACGGCTTCACTTGACTATAGATTCAACAACACAATGTTAAAACGATAAAAATTGTTCAACAGAGTACTTACACAAATCTCTTTTGCCACTTCATTAACATATGATCCATCTTCTTTGGTATTGAGTTATTTACACTAAAATAAGATAAAACTCAGTGGGGCAATAAACTTGACAAGGCTACCAAAATTTGTGTATATATTATTATTCTATGCAAATTGATTGCAGAAATGAGGAAAGTTTCTTAAACCAGATATGAATCTGCTTTACTTTTACAATCTGTGCAAACGAAAATTATATGTTTATCAAAGGATAAGAAGCCCCTACACACCCTTTCAACCGCAACCAAAAATGAAGTTCTAGTTTGCTCATTCCAGACTAAACCAGTAGTAGCAGAGCAGATGTGAAAAGCTGAGAATTAGCCTTGTAGCTAAGCCTTCTCTAGGTAAGCTATTGTTCAATGAAGAACCAAGGCGAAAGCCGTTTTAGTAATGTAGCCAACTAAGTAAAACCCACATGCCAAAATGAACAAAACAACATTAAAACAACATCCAAATCACAAAAAGTTCACAACTCTCAAGAATACCTACTGAAAAAATATAAAAATAAGAAGACTTTAATGGTGTGATTAGACCTTAATATGCTATCTTTTTTTTTTCTGGTCAGTTACTGAATCAGTGCACAGCCAAAAATAACTAAATTCGACATGCCAAAATGAACTAGATATCATTAAAACAACACCCAACAAATCACATAAAGTTCAAAGCCAAAACTAAGCAAAACCCACATGACAAAATGAACAAAACAACATTAAAACAACATCCAAATCCCATTAAGTTCACAACTTAATACTGAAAATATAGAAACAAAAATACTTTGATGGTGTGATTAAGCCTTAACATGCTAAAACTAAGTAAACCTCAACAACACCCAAATCAAATAAAGTTCACAACTTCAACAATACTTACTGAAAAATATAGAAACAACAAAACTTTGATGGTGTGGTTAGGCCTTAATATGCCAAAACTAAGCAAACCCCAAATACAAAAATGAACCAAACAACACCCAAATCACATAAAGGACTGCAAAAGGACATAACTCCTAAGATGGGGAAATGTAAGCGCGGGCATAGCTTTCTGCAGGCCAAACAAAAAAAGGGTATACATTATAATTCATTCAAACCCAAGATACCATCAGTGTCCAGTGAACGCTAGGCTCTTGTTTCATTGCAACATCTGTGAAGATAATTTGATCTGGTTGCAAGCCTTATGCAACAGAAATTGTATAAGTGATTTGAATTAGCAAGAATTAACATTTGCCTACCCGACTTATCATTTTCCTACCAACTTCAATCTATCGTGATACTATCTCAACATCAATGAAAACAAAATCCACACTATGAATTTAACACACCAAAATATCAAATAATTAAAATTAATTGTGAGAGAGATAAGAAATGGACCTCAATTTATTTCAAATCCAACATGTTCGACGTCGCCACCGGAATCCCGAACAAACGTCAACCAAACGAATAAATCCAACTTCGATCTAATGCCCTATGCATTGCCTCACCAAAATGAAATCAAGAATCACAAACTGAAAAGTCCAGAGCCCATCTCGTGTCATTTTCGATGAATAATCGTCGAAAAGAGAATGGGGTGACTGTTCTTGTTGAATATTGGCCAGCTTTTTTTCAATGGGATTTGGAGTGCGTTGAAGCTGGTTTCGATCGAGTTTTGGGGAAGGGATGTTTCTGGCAAAGGTTCGATCAAAAAATGTAGAGAAGGGGGCTGGTGGTGTTTCTAGGCGGTGGATGATCCCCTTTTCGGCGAGATTCAGGCGAAGACCACCGGTCTCCGACCCCTCTCTTTCTCCGTCTCTGATCTCCCCCCTCTCACTGTTC
>NW_025839772.1:0-1322 GCF_002878395.1 Capsicum annuum | reverse complement strand
CTTCTCCCAAATCTTCAATGCACTGTCCATATTCAAGCTACCCCACTGAATCCTAGGTCTGATCCTCCATACCCGTCTTCTTACTCCCTTTTTTGATTTCCAATTCCATTACCAGAAGTTTTTGTTGTGTCGAAAGATTCTCGCTGGGTATGACTTTACAGTCTTTAAGCGTTGTGTCACCCTTCCTAAAGAGAAAAAAGTCTATCTAAGTCTTGTCCACCTAACTACGAAAGGTAACAAGGTGCTCTTCCTTCTTCGGGAAACTCAAATTTGCTACCCACAACCCAACGGCCCTAGTGAAATCCAAAACTGAAGTTGCTCCATTCATTTCCCTGTAATCGAAACCTTTATGCACATTATCATAGCCTCTCGATATAGACTCAATATGTACATTGAAATCCCCTTCTATGAAGAGCTTCTTAGTGCTCGGAATGCTTTTCACCACCTCATCCAAAACCTCCCAAAAGCTCTTCTTCTGCTCCTTGTCCAAACCCGTTTGGTGAGCGTAGGCACTAATAGCATTCAACGTAGACCCTCCAATGACTAGCTTAACCGGCCTCACCCTGGACCCTGGTCTTCGCTCCAACCCCTACCCCGACCTATAACATGCCCCTAGTCTACCATCGACCACCATAACCACTACTTTATAAGAGAAGTAAATACGAGGGCGCACAAATAGATAAGGCTAACAAGACACAATGGTAATAATGAATAAATCAGTGATGAAGCTTGAAGTTGTGACCACTATATGGTAAGGAAACAAATAGAAATCTACAGGAAAGAATTAAGAATCAACAACTCATGTCAAAAGCAATAAATCTTCAAGAAAGAAACAAGAATCAACAACGTATGCAACAAGCAATAAAACCAATATACTCTCACGTAAATGTTGATAAATAACAATCAATAACAAGAATTTAGAAAATAACAACCACAAAAATAGAAAATAACAACACGTATGAAAAGAAATAGATATGCTAGTCTCAACTACGGAAAAGTAATAGAGAAACTGGAACCAGTAATCCAACAAGAACCGTCAAAGATAACCAGGAAAGAAACCAAGAGAAAAGACTGAAATACAAATATCGAAAGAGACGGACGTTTCCGCCACCAACAATCAAGAAAGCTAAACAAGATAACTATAGGAGATGAAACAAGTGCACCTGATTCGGGAATAAGACAAAGTGGGGGCGTTTTATTGATTTTTTTTAGGCTGTTATTAATGATTTATCTATTAATTATGTTGTTTTTAATTCTCTGTAGTCATCATTAAGTAAGGTATTCCTCCACTATCATTTTAGTAGATATTGGAAATTATTTCC
>NW_025839771.1:0-1269 GCF_002878395.1 Capsicum annuum | reverse complement strand
TAATGGCGATAAAAGTTATTCATTATAATAAGTTTTTTTTTAAAAAATAATAAATATAAATAATAATAATAATAATAATAATAATAAAGTATGGTTTAGTTACACCAAAAACTGGGTTTTGAAATCTTTCCAAGTTCTATTCAGTGAAGTATATGTTGTCATTGAAAATAAGAGACGAACGAATGCCTTTTAACGCTAGATAAGTTTTAGACACGTTTAATATATTTGTCTAAATTGATAATGCGGTATATGCATCTTTTTGAGATATTAAAAAATCATTCGAGGATGCAATAACACTACTAGAAAAACAGGAAAAACCGACCGTCAAAAACCGAACACTAGTGGTCGGTATTACCCAAAAATCGACCACAAAACCGATCAAATAATGTGGTCGGAAAACCTGTGGTAGCTTTTGTAAAATCCGACCACTATTTTTTTAAAAAATATATATATTTTTAAAATTGATTATTATTTCATTAAAATAGGAAAAAATACCGACCACAAGTGGTCGGTATTTATGTGAATTTTCAAAAAAAATAAAATTTCAAATCCAATTACAGCATGCAACAACGCAACATTGCAGTATCAAATCAAATACATACAACAACAATAACAAAAAAAAATCAAATATAAAGACTTTGAAAAGAGAACAATACATACAAAGTGT
The DNA here is from genome assembly GCF_002878395.1 of Capsicum annuum. Classification (NCBI taxonomy): domain Eukaryota; kingdom Viridiplantae; phylum Streptophyta; class Magnoliopsida; order Solanales; family Solanaceae; genus Capsicum; species Capsicum annuum. The sequence continues at coordinate 602 of NW_025839771.1, read as the reverse complement.
CCAAGAAAACTAAGTATCAAATTACAACAACAGTTTCAATCATCAAAATGTCTAAATTTAAAGTACAACACTTATAAAAAAAACTAAACCTCATCATCTGATTCTTCTTCGTCTTCGTCGTCCATATCCTTATCTGTGAAGAAATCATCCAGGGAGCTTAGACCCTTTGCAGCCCGAGCTGTATCACCAGGACATGGAGGAATAACCCCCACAGTCTGAATGAAAGCGCTCAACTGCTGCTGCAACTTCTTGAATCGAGATGTTGTTGCCTTAGACCTCTTCTTCTCCCTCTCATTCTGTGCAGCAAGTTGTTGAGTGAGTTGAGAAACTGTAGTTTGTAGTCTTTCAATTGTCTCGCTATCAACTGAAGAGCTCGGATATGCAGGGCTGGACGAACACCTAACATTATTGGTAAAATAGTCGTTGTGGTATCCGGCCAAATAACCTCTATTTGCAGGACCCACAACTTTTGTCCATAACTCCACCTCGATATGTTTGGGAATTGGGTCACCCTGACTTTCAACTGGCTGACTACTATGATACGCACCAACAAGACACATATATTCGTCCTATATTCAAGTAAAGTTTATACTAAAAGTAAA
>NW_025839770.1:0-3835 GCF_002878395.1 Capsicum annuum | reverse complement strand
GAATTCCATATACTTAAATTTGTCAAGTACATTTTTGATATAATGAGACTGTGACAATGCCAACCCTTGTGGAGTTCTATGGATTCTTATTCCTAAAATAACATCTGCAACTTCAAAGTCTTTCATATCAAACTTGCTCTCGAGCATTCGTTTCGTTGCATTTATATCTGAAATGTCTCTACTGATGATCAACATATCATCCACATATAAACATACAATGACTTGGTGATTTGGAGTGTCTTTAATATAAACACATTTATCACATTCATTTATCTTGAATCCGTTTGCCAACATGGTTTGGTCAAACTTTGCATGTCAATGCTTAGGTGCTTGTTTTAGTCCATAAAGTGATTTAACAAGTTTACACACCTTATTTTCTTTTCTTGGAACCACAAAACCCTCAGAATGATCCATGAAAATTTCTTTCTCTAATTCTCCATTTAGGAATGCGGTTTTCACATCCATTTGATGGATTTCAAGACCATATACCGCCGCTAAGACAATTAACATTTGAATCAACATTATCCTTGTTACCGGCGAGTATTTATCAAAGTAATCAAGTCCTTCTTTTTGTTTGAAGCCTTTTACTACAAGTCTTGCCTTGTATTTGGTAATGGTACCATCCACTTTCATTTTTCTTTTGAAGATCCATTTAGAACCTAAAGGTTTATTTCCTGGAGGAAGATTAACCAATTCCCAAGTATGGTTGCTTAAGATTGAATCAATTTCACTATTGACTGCCTCTTTCCAAAAGAATGAGTCTGATGACGACATCGCTTCTTTAAATGTTTGAGGCTCATTTTCTAAGAGAAATGTTACAAAATCTGAACCAAATGAAGTTGACGTTCTTTGAAAGGTACTACGTCTTGTATTTTCTTCATTATGTATATTCTCACTTAGTTCATCTCAAGGTCGTTTAGATCCCCCACTAGGCTGTTCATGTCTAGTTTTATACAGAAAAATATTTTTAAAGAATTCAGCATTATCTGATTCAATTATCCTATTTTTATTAATATCTGGATGTTCGAATTTATGAACCAAAAACCGACATGCTTTACTACTTTTAGCATATCCTATGAACACACAGTCCACCGTCTTAGGTCCTATCTTAACCCTTTTAGGCATAGGAACTTGGACGTTTGCTATACACCCCCATACTTTGAAATATTTCAAGTTGGGTTTCCTTTCTTTCCATTTTTCATAAGGAATTGATTGTGTCTTAATATGGGGAACTCTATTGAGTATACGGTTGGCTGTAAGGATAGCCTCTCCCCATAAGGTTTGCGGTAAACCTGAACTTATAAGTAAGACATTTATCATTTCCTTCAAAGTTCGATTTTTTCTTTCCGCAATTCTATTAGATTGAGGTGAATACGGGACCGTAGTTTGATGGATAATTTCATTCTCTACACATATTTCGGTGAAGGGAGATTCATATTCTCCGCCCCTATCACTTCTTATCATTTTGATCTTTTACTCTAACTGATTTTCAACTTCAGATTTGTATTGCCTAAACGCATTTATTGCTTCATCCTTACTATTTATCAAGTAGACATAACAATATCTAGTGCAATCGTCAATAAAAGTTATGAAATACTTTTTCCCACCACGTGATGGTGTTGACTTCATATCACAAATGTTAGTGTGTATTAAGTCTAAGGGATTGGAATTCCTTTCAGCAGACTTAGAAGGATGCTTTGCATAGTTTGATTCTACACACGTTTGACACTTTGATTTATTGCATTCAAAGTTTGGCAAAACTTCTAAGTTAATCAGTTTTCATCATGTTTTGTAATTAACATGGCCTAAACATTCATGCCACAAATCATAAGACTCAATCAAGTAAGAAGAAATTGAACTTTTATTGATTTCAACATTCATTACATTCATTTTGAATAGGCCCTCATTGAGGTAACCTTTTCCTACATACACTTCTCCTTTACTAAGTACAATTTTTTTGAAAACAAAAACACATTTGAATCTGTTCTTTTCTAGAAGCGAAACTGAAATCAAGTTCTTCCTTAACTCCGGAACATACAAAACATTGTTAAGTGTCAACACTTTGCCGGAAGTCATCTTCAAGCATACCTTTCCAATTCCTTCTACTTTTGCAGTAGCGGAGTTAGCCATGTAGATTATTTCTTCTACTTGAGCCGGAGCGAATGAAGAAAACAAATCTTTGTTGGAACAAACATGACGGGTGGCACCAAAATCCATCCACCATTCGCAAAGATTCCCTACCAAGTTGTGTTCTGAAAACATAGCACACAGATCATCACATTCTTTATTGGACTCAATCACATTTTCTTGGTCATTTTTCTTGCCTTTCTTAGGGGCACGACAATCTGTGGACTTGTGGCTAATCTTGCCACAGTTGAAGCACTTTCCCTTGAATTTCTTTTTGGGTTGATTGTTTCCATGTTCAACTTTCTTCCTCTTTTTTGAATTGTTTTGGTCATCTTCTATAATATGTGCTCCATTAATTGTAGAATTCCCTTTTGACCTTCTCTCGGCATCCTTATTATCCTCTTCAATATGCATTCGGACAATAAGATCTTTGACAGTCATCTCCTTGCTTTGTGTTTCAAGTAGTTTTTGAAGTCTTTTCACATAGGTGGTAGCTTCTCAATAATCGCTGCTACTTGAAATGCATCATTCACAATTAAACCTACAAAATAGTTTATGTGAGTACTAAGAATATTTTTAATTAGTTCAACAAAGGTATTTTTCAAAGATATACCTTCCGCTAGGAGATCATGGATGATTACTTGCAATTATTGCACTTGAGAGACAACCGACTTGTTATCTATCATTTTAAAGTCTAGGAACCTTGCAACGAAGAATTTCTTAATTCCTGCATCCTCTGTCTTGTATTTTCGTTCTAGTGCCCCCCAAAATTTCTTCGATGTCTTAGTTCCACTATAAACATTCTAGAAGTCGTCTTGGAGACCACTCAATATATAATTCCTGCAAAGGAAGTCCGAGTGTTTTCAAGCCTCTACAATTATGAAACGCTCTTTGTCTGAGGTTCCCTCGGGCACCTAAAGAGCATCCTTACTAGTGAACCTTTGAAGACATAGAGTGGTGAGGTAAAAGAACATATTTTGCTGCCATCTCTTGAAGTCAATGCCCACAAAATTTTCAGGCTTCTCCGCAGGTGCCATAGGTTGCAGAGCATTTGCTCGACTTGTCGTGGCAATACTTGTTGCCCCTCCAGTCGTTGCTGCATCTTGTACTTTACTTTCATTAGTCATTTTTCTTGTCACCACAAGACATTAAATTTAGTATTTTCAGAATACTACTTATTAAAAATTGCAACAATTTTAAACATCTCTTGTTTCTAGTTAAAGATGAAGTTTTTATGACTTCCAATCATCAACTGAGTGATTTTTAACTTGTGATGAAGATTTTATATCTTCAAATCACTAGTTAAATTCAAACGGAGTAGAAAACTTAAAGCTTTAATCTCTAAAAATAAGCAATATAGATTCTGGATTAATCTTTAAGATTGTTATCTTTTATATATTCGGGTACAAGAATATGTATACATGCAACACAAACTTCAACTTTAGTTCAATTCTAAGAAAAGAACACTTATGAAGTTACCTAACACCTTCAACACTAGATTATGAATAATCTATCTATGAAGTGTGTTAATTTTCAGAAAAGAGATGAAATAGAATTTTAAGGCCAAGTCCCCCGACTTCACGGAGTGTCCTTAAGGAATAATTTCCCTCACTGTACCCGAGGTTATGGAATCTTTCTCCCAGGATAAAATAGTCTTCAATCCGAACAATAGCGGTACCTCAAATTGTTGGATTCAACGAACTCACTC
>NW_025839769.1:0-2284 GCF_002878395.1 Capsicum annuum | reverse complement strand
AAGAAGAAGAAGGAGAAATTGAAGATAGAGAATGAGAGAAAATAAAGGGGAGGTGTTATGAATTGTATTTAATTGATAAGAGTGACTATGGATTGTAATTAATTGAAATCTAGGCTAGTTAAGATAATTAGGAGTCCATGTTTGCTAACCATGTAGTTATCCCTTTAACTTATTGGTTTGACACTCCACTTAAGAAAATATTTATTAGTAATTTATTTTATTAAATTAACTTTATTAATTATATTTTAAAAAATTAAATTTGACTATTAATACTTTATAGAGTCATTTAATGATAGAAATAATACTGAATAAAATAATAAATTTATCTTGATTTGACAAATTGAACAACTATTATTAGTAAAGAGATTAAGTAAAATAAAATGGAGAGAATATGACAAGTTGGTATTTTACCAACTTATTTTTTTCTATTGTAAATAATTGTAATAATGCGGATGTCCATAGTTTATTGGTGTAATTCCTCCATTATTTCTTGGTGTAATTCCTCCTTTAAATGTAGTAACTTCCACACCTCTACTATCTCCTCATTGATCATCATGTTTATGACACTTCTCCCCCCATGTAATACTATAAATAGAGGTCTTGAGGAAGATGTTCAATACACTTGAAAGAATTATCTTATATTGTTATGTTGCTATGTTGTTCTTTATTATTACTATTGTTCTTTTCTTGCGATTCTTGTTCTTAATATTGAAATACGTTATTAGCACGACTCTAATCTTTTTCAAGTTGCAATCAGACAGGTATTCTCGACGCTGAGATTCACCTAGCTGCTAAGGCCAAGGCTATAATTTTCCTTCGTCATTATCTAGATGAAGGACTGAAGGTTGAATACCTTACAGTGAAAGATCCACTTGAATTGTGGAGTGACTTGAAGAAAATGTATGACTACCTAAAGGCCACGGTACTGCCTGGATCTCGTTATGAGTGGATACACTTACGGTTTCAAGACTTTAAAACCGTTATTGAATATAATTCTTCTGTATTCAGGATTATTTTTCAATTGAAATTATGTGGGAAAACTATAAATGATGAGGACATGATGAAAAAAATACTTACTACTTTTCATCAATACCGTGAAAAGGGCTTTCAGAAGTATTCAGAATTTATCTTATGCCTTCTAGTGGCTGAGCAACACAATGCCCTTTTGATGAAAAATCATGAAGCTCGTCCCACTGGAGTTGCTCCACTACCAAAAGCAAATGGGGTACAAGTACATGGCCAGCCTGAAAGACGGCAAGATTGGGATCATAATAATATGCGTGGATGTGGCAATGACAGGGGAGGATATAATAATCATCGTGGTGATGGTAACCAAAAAAGGGAGAACCAAATGAGTCCTCAAAGTAATACTTCAAGAGTTAATTGTCATCGTTGTGGTATGAAAGGCCACTGGAAGAATGAATGTCGGACGCCTAAACATTTTGCTAGACTTTATCAAGAATCTTCAAAAGAAAGAGAAATGAAGGTGTGACCTCTTCTAATGCCCGAATGGAGTCACACTTAACTTTCAAAAATGATAATGAGGCAGGAACTTCACAAAAATATGATGACAATATTGAGGCAAACTTGATTTTGAAAGATGATGATTTTGATGGCCTTGATGATATCACTTATTTAGAAGTTGAAGACTTCTTTGGAGATCAAAACTAAATCTTGATCAATTTATTGGGAAAATAAATAATGTTGTTTATTATGTTAGTTATCATTTTTTTCCATTATGTTGTTTTTTATTTTTCAAGAAAAAAAATATTTAAGTTTTATTGTAAGATTGTGAGATTTCACACTTCTTGTCATGTATTTTTGTTTTGTGAAGATAATAAATTTTTTTCAATCTTCAATTGAATCAAAGATGAATAATGGAGATATGTGCCTTCTTAATAGTGTTACAAATCATACTATATTAAGAGAAAATAAATTTCTCTAATTTAATTATAAAAATGGCTTATGTTAATACAATATCCGGTAGTACAAAGTTAATTGAGGGCTCTAGAAGAGCGATTGTAATACTACCTGGGAGAACAATATTGACCATTGATAATGAATTATATTGTAGTAAGTCTCAAGGAAACTTGTTAAGTTTCAAGGTTAATCGCCAAAATGACTATCATATTGAGGCTGCAAATGAAGGAAAGGTTGAATAACTTTTATATTACTATAATAAAAGATGGAGAAAAATTTGCGCATGAAAAATTACCTGCACTTTTTTCTGGATTGTATCATACAAATATTTATATGGTTAAATCACATGCCATAGAAAACAAAA
>NW_025839768.1:0-3618 GCF_002878395.1 Capsicum annuum | reverse complement strand
TTTGGGGGAGAAGGTTTCTTGTAATAATTTTTCCTAGTAGAAAAACGATCACTGGTAAGTTTGGAAAGAGAGTTTTTTGGGTTGCTGGACTCAGCTTTCTGGTTGCTGGACTCAGCTTTCTCAGAGATTTTAAACTTAGAAAGTTTGTCATTGATTTGTTCCAAGATTTTTCCCGAAATCTTGAAATCATCGCTGAGATTAGGGAATTTCTCCTTTTGGAATTCAGGAATCTTGATGATGGGGTTGGTTATAGGATTGGGAATTGAAATCCCTTTCTCAGGAGCGGGGGAACTAAAAGGAAGTACAGAATTTTTAGCATCTCCTATTTGTCGGGAGATCGTGTGAAGGACCTGATTGGTATAGTTGTTTTGTTCAACTATTCTGTCAAGGTCTCTATTGATAGGGGTGGAGAGAGTTCTATCATGCTTCTTCTTGAAGGGAGAAGCATTGAGGACTTCATTGGAATGAGGGATTTTTATCCCTTCAAGAGGAGGAGTAACGGATTCAATTATCTTGTTACTCTGGGTATACCATTTGTTAATGATAACGTTGAGGGATTCATTTTGATCTTCCATTCGGCCGGTGAATTCGAACCATCGGAAGAATTCAATGTCATATCGGAGTCTTTTCATATCAGCTATCCATAGCCGACCAAACTCCTTTTGCTGCTCTTTAGAATAGGTACTGGTGTACCATTTCCTTTTTAGAGCGTCTTTGGGAACCATCGGGCTTCGAGAGCTTTAAGGTCAGGTGTATACTCGTCATCAGATTTGATAACGAGTAGGCTAGGGTCAGTCCTAATTTTCTGGCGTGATATGGAAGGGGGGGGTTCCATATCTGAGGCTGTAGGACTGCTTGGGTTGTAATGATTATCAGGGTCTAGGGACTCATGGACCCTTGTGGATTGCTGATAATAAACTTTGGGACAGGGCCAGAGAAATCAACTCCTCTTACTTTGCCCTTGTCATTGTTATTATCATTTTCATCACTTCCCTCCTGGGTTCTTGAAGTGGAAGCTCTGTGTGAGGTCGACCGTCGAAATGAAGTGTTTTGAGGGGTGTCAAAGCCGAGGAATCTCAAATCAATCGAGACATCAGGATGCTGAATAACTCGTTGTATTTGAGACTTTTCGGGGTATAAATGAATGGGTTGAGTGATAGCATCAAAGTGCCATTCGTTATTATGGATGACCTTTTCCCAGACCAAGGGTTTGGGGACAAAGATATTGGATCTATCTTTGTTGGCTACCATAAGAGTGGTGACGCCTCTAGGACTTGTGAATCTAGCTTGGGGCGCTAGAGTTGTACCCATTAGTCGGTAATATACTCTGTATATTATCGCAATTTCTCTGGTATTATCCTTACTGTTCATGTTTTTTGTTTTAACATTAAGAGTTAAAACATCCATGATGTTAGGATCATTAATATCTACTGAGAAATTAGGGTAACAGTTAAAGTATACCGGGCCGTCGGCTAGGTTACTTTAGATGACCCCTAAGAGAGAATTGTCAAAATTTAATAGACGTGCATCTCTTAGTATAGCACAGACAGGGATGTCTAGGCCCTGTCGAAAGAGTGGCTTAATTGCCACCTGAACAAGCCCGATATGCAGATAATGAAACTGACTTTTAAAACGGTTTATATCTAAGTCATTTAAAAGTTGAATAATTTCTAAAGAATTATTGATAGCAACAGTAGACTCAGAGGCCTTAATATTATGTTTTTTGAAAAAACTAAACTTTCCGATTTGATAAATCGTACTGAAAGACTCTTCTGGAATACTCCAGTTTTAAAGATTATTTTCAATATTAGCAATCTGGGTTGCTTTAGAAGAAAGGTTAATAGTATTTTTTGTATGAATGTTGGGATTCATATTTGAAAATACTGTCTAGAGACTGACTGGGAAACAAAGATTTTCATATAAGGAAACATAAACAATTATCAGCTATGATACAACCTATAATAAATTAAGGCAATACATCGAAGGCTTATGGGATCTGGTCTAGTCTTAATGGCTTTATGACAGACTTATCTTAAGTATTATCTTAGTGACGGGACTACTAACAGGGTCGAACGATTACCTTAGCTGAGACCACTCTTTCAGGCTGACCAACGTCTAAGACCGGAGATTAATCGGTTCCTTCAAACACTTTAAGAAAGGTGAATACCCCATAGTAAAGAAGATCCCATTATAAGACATGATATATTAAATTAATTTATTAAAAGTATAATCATAGATGAGAACGGGAAATGCTAACTGTTATGAAAATTGTTTTCCCATGCTCTAGACAGATTATGTACTTAGCTGCTCATGCTAGGTACACAATCTGCCAACATGGCTCTGATACCAGAAAAACCTGATACGATCATGGTAGCAGCTTCTTTATCTGTGGCTCCTCTGATTTTGTAAGCAGTAATAGCCACGCCCATTTCATGTAGTTTGTTGTAGATTTGATGCTCAGCCAAACCGTCAACATTCCATTCTGTTATGTCTCTGATACTAGAAAACGGATCGTGAAAACAATATTCAGAATTATAAATGAATCAATATGTAATGTAAAGAAAAAGCTTTAAACAACTTACAAATTTAGTATAACTTCACTGAAAACATTACTAACGAGATTACAAGAAAATGGGCAAGAGAGAATTTTAGAGAGTGGGTAAATTATCTGATGCCTTCTCCTAGATTACAAATGATCTTATATAGACTAGAGAAATCTAAATTATACATCATGTGTATACACTTGTAAGGCTTAGATTTAATCTTCTAAAAGTAGATTCATTTAGAAGTGGAAAGCTTTTTAGAAAAGCAGATGGGCTGTCTTTGCTTTTAGAAAAGTAGATGTACTGTCTCCTTTAATAAAGCTGACAGATTCCTTTAGCCTTTAATAAAGCTGGGTGATTGTAGGTAGGTTCTAGTAGATTCCTACTAGGAATAGTAGAATGCCCTTTCAAAAAATAATTCCGGTTCTTTGAACCTCTATCTTTTGAAGGGGTCGTTTCCCTGTTCTTAGTAGGGGTCCATGTAGGCCCTGGCAATTCCTTTGGGATTTAACATATCCCCATTGTTGTCACTGCTGCCGGTGGAAGAGGCTTCTTCTAGAAGCTGTAAGACTTCATCGTTATTGGTGTCTTGACTTTCTATATCGTGCAAAGCTTTTTTCAATCTTTCTTTGAGCGCCTGTTTATTCTGTGAGACGCCTGCTGAAGATGCTGGTGTTCTCCCCTTTTCGGGAGTTTTAGGAGCTGCTGGCTTAGGAGTCCAGCCTTTAACTTTTATCTCTTTGGACAAATATGTAATTCGTTCTTGTTCTCCTTTGGCAAAATTCCAGGAGATGATATAAGATACTCGCTTCTTAATGAAGAATTTACACATTTGAATGTGTTCTGGAAGGGTCAAGCATCCTTCATTTGCACAGAATTCTGCGAGACGGCTAAGAAATTGTTGGGGAAGAATTTCCTTGATTCCTCCGAAACATCCACACCACTCATAAAACCATCTAGGTATAATGGTATTTATCATAGCAGGACAATACTTAACAAACCAGGTATGTCCTGGTCGAACATAGAGGAAATTGAACCATGCAGACTTGTAGTCGTACCAGTTGTATGTCTGAGG
>NW_025839767.1:0-3772 GCF_002878395.1 Capsicum annuum | reverse complement strand
AGCTTTCTGCATAAGGGTCTAACTTTATGGCTAAGGTTCAAACTTGACTTTGTACATAATTATAATGTTTTCTTATTTATAGTTCTTTTAGGAAAAAGAACTTAGAGCAAAGAGCAAATAAAATACTTATTTTGATTAATAAAAATTAATTAACATGACAAATCTATTAGCAAACTACCTAACAATATAAGAACAAAAGACAACTGAAAAATTTATTTATAAATTTCTCAAAGTAAATTACGAAAAACCTCTTTGTACACTAAAATTTTGACTTCGTTTGTTATTTTTGCTTCATCATCGTAGGCTAAAATCTTTAACCCTTTCCTACTTGTCACTCTTGAAAGAGCAACATACAATTGTCCATGGGTGAATACTGATTTTTTCAAAAATAATCCAACATGAGAAATGATTGGCCTTGACTTTTATTGATGGTCATGGAAAATGTGATAACGATGGAAAATTGTTTTCACTGGAACTTGAAAGGTATTCTCGCATCAGATGGTGTCAAATTCATTCTTGGGATAAACACTTTTTCACCTGCTATTTTGCCTGATAAAACCTTAGCTTTTATATCTCGATTTCCAAGTCTTATGATGATCAGCCTCATCCTATTTTACAATCATGATGATTGATCTATGTTTCTCAATAACATATTGGTACACCTACCTTCAATGCGATTGAGTGATTTGGAATTCTAGAACATTGTTCAGGAATTCCAGTGTGTGCACATGCTCCAATACTGTAAAAGAATGATCAGACATACAAACTGTATCAAAACTTAAATATGTCTTTTCAGGATTATGATTAAGTGATACCATAAATTCATTGATTGAGTCCACTATGTCAAGAGTGGGAGCAAGAATTGCTCTTTGCTGGAGGTAATCGTGATCACTGGAGTGATGGTAGAATTCAGGATATGTACTATCTATAATTACCGATATTAGATCTACACAATCATTAATGAGAATATCATTAGGAATTAGAATCAGTGCCATCAATTGAGCTTCCAATGTTTCCATCACATATTGCCAAAATTCAATTGGCAAAGTTTCTCAGCTCTTCCAAATGTGTGCCTAACTGATTTCCTTGCAATCTCATATTTCTTGTTAGCTTTAGGACTTGACAATGCCTCCATAAATCTAAAGAATTTAAAGTGGCATTAACAATATCTTGCCTAGTTCCTTTTGTTATAACTGGCAAAATCTGTTTAAAGTCACCACATAGAACAACTATTTTCCCTCCAAAAGGTTTATCTAGACTGGATGTGTTTTTAAACGTAAGAATATCTTGAAGAGTATGATCAAGAGCTTCAAAACATACCTATGCATCATTGGTGCCTCATCCCAGATAAGCAACTTTTTCTTGACAATCAGATTTGCTAGAGGACTACCTTGCTTTATATTGCATATTGCATCTTCAGTTGGATTAAGAGGAATGAGTTGTTCGACCTCCTGGTAACAAAAGAGATGCAATTCCACTTGATGCAAAAACTATGCCAGAAGACAAAGTCCTCCAAATAAAAGTCTTGCTAGTTCCTCCATGACCATATAAAAAGAACAAACCACCTTTGTCTTCATTCACTGCTGTCATTATTTTGTCATACACTACTTCTGTTCAGCCGTCAAATTCATTACTAATTATTGGTGTTCAACCAATAAAGAGATCCTGTTATAACACAATTCATTATGAATTAATCTATTGGCATTGTCCACTTGTTCCTCATTGTAAACAGGTCTTGGCATAGTCGGAAAATCCTAAAAACTTTTTCCACAACCTTTTAAATTTTTTTCCAACCTTTGCAAACAATGATTTCTCAATTCATCATTTGTCATCTCTGCCTCTGAAAGAACAAAAATATTACAAAGTTTTAAGGTAAGAATATAAAAATATTATAACAACATATATACGAAATCTTAGTTATTCTTAAATATAAATTTGTACCTGGATTAGATAGCAACACTCTTTCTTCATGAAGGATGTCTTCTGATAAGAACTTCCATGTTAATTGCCAAACATATTTTGGACGTGACATCGAATTAGACAATAACAACAGTGCAAATAATTATCTAAGATATGATGGCATTCCCCAATCACTTGCTTCCTTTATGGCATCAACATACTCTTTGTCTTCATCTAATAAGACAAGTGCATAACACACATCTTTGAATGTGGTGTGGTCACGATTGTTGACTTTCTTAAGATCCTCAAAGCTTTTCTCACCCCTAATGACATTCAACAATAATCTTAGATAATATAACTCACCACTTTCAGGCGGAACAAAGAAGATCCTCCTGATAGAAAATGCAAAAGTCTTTCTTTTCTCCCATTTCTTTGAGTCTTTTTTCCACACAAACTTAAGCGGAAATTCTAGGTAAGTTAATTCTCTAGGTTTGAGAAATTTTTTACTTGCCTTATACCAACTTAAGAACATTGATTTCCTTGCACTCGGTCTATTGGCAACATCATCAATTGGATTATCATCAGAGAATATAACATTTTGTTCATTTTTAAGATGAAATGCTAATCTTTCTACCGGAGGTTGCCTATATTGAATTGGAAATCCAAGTATTCTCCTGTAATACCCCGCATGTTTCTAAGCTAGGAAGTGAATAAGTATTCCTATGTATGAAATCTCCTATCCTGCGATTCATACTTGAGTACATGACTTACAATGAATATCCTAGTGATAGGATAGCTTATGATTCATTAAGCATGTTCATATGGGTCACTTAAGGTAATACAAGCTAAGAGTTTTTGAATCCACCAAGTTTTAGTGTTTGATTTTACAAGGGTCATCTTTGAACCAGTATAACTTGATGTTAATATGGTATTTTAGCTGATTTAGACCCACCAAATTGTAGAGAATCGAATTAGCTTTCCAACGATATCAATTTGCCTTAATCCAATACCCGAGCGAAAAGTTATGCCCATTTTCGTGAGAGACAGTAAGGATAGGCGATTGGTTAGGCGCCGTCCAACCCAAACATAGGCGATTGGTTTGGTGCCACCCAACCTAGCTTAGGAAATCACTTGGGCGCCCCCTAAGTCAGTTTCAGGTGCCAAAAACACTCCGTTTTGAGTTATTTTAAGGGTAATTAAGTATTTTAACACTCCTTACACGTCCCTAAACTTAACCCTATGAAACATATAGCTTCTAAACATATTACAACCCTTTTATCATCTCAAAGCTTATCATCCAAGAGCCCTAAAAGAGAAAAACAACTAGGGTTGTGTAACAAAGCTCTAAGATCCGATTTCAAGGAAGTTCCTCCGTCAATCATCAAGAATCTTCCTTCTAAGGTATGCGTGAGTTGATTTATGGATCCCTTTCATCCATAAAGCTCAAAAAACCTCTTTTTTAGTATAAAGTATGATTTCTATATTGTTGGGTATTGATGATCATGTTGTTGATATTGGGTGATTCCCAAGATGGAATCTTTATATGTTTTTTTAAATTTCATGATATCATATGAGTTGGAAACATGTAAATTTGGTTGTTCATGATGTATAATTTGATTATTTCACCTATGCTTAAGATGTCCATGTAAGGTGTTTGATAAAATACCTAAGAAACTAGAAATCATGCAATATAGCTAAATTGTGACTAAGTGAAGGATTCATGATATGCCCTTACGTTCCAATGACTTCTATGTTAATAATTTACCTTGTAAATGTTGTTGGAATACTCATGAACTATTCTTATGAGATTATGCTATGTTTACTTGCAAATCCTTCACTTAGTCACAATTTAGCTATATTGCATGATTTCTAG
>NW_025839766.1:0-1385 GCF_002878395.1 Capsicum annuum | reverse complement strand
TCCATCTTTTTTTTCATTTTTTGAAATTCATCCCCTCATATAAAATGGAATGCATTTTCATTACCTTTTGATATATAACTACTCTCTCCGTTTCAAAAAGAATTACTGTACTTATTTTGACTTGGCACGGAATTTAAGAAAATAAAAAAACTTTTGAATTTTATGGCCTTAAATTAAAGTTGTGTCAATAGAGGCGGAGCCAGCCCTCTTTAGGGGGTTCGTCCGAACCCCTTCAACAGAAAATATACTACAACAACAACAACAAACCCATGTATTCCCACATAGTGAGGTCTGGGAAGGGTAAGATGTACGCAGTCCATACCTCTACCTCTAAAGAAGTAGAAAGGCTGTTTTCGATAGACCCCCGGCTCGAGACACGGAATACTAAACAAATTCATAGTAAAGCAAGGAACAAGATGGCATAACATAAATACGACACCCACAAGTAATAGTAAACAGAGAAAAGTAAACAGATTCGTAATAAAACATAAAACAAGGTATCATAACAAGAATAATACCCCACCAAGTAATTCCCTACATTAGCAACCCAAACTGACCCTAGCTTTCTGCCCTAATTCGCATCTTCCAGATCTTCATATCTAGGGTCATGTCCTTAGTGCCATGTCCCGCCCAATCACCTCTCCCCAGTACTTCTTCGGCCTACCCCTACCCCGCCTAAAACAATCTAAAGCTAGCCTCTCACACCTACGAATCGGGGCATCTATGCCCCTCCTCATCACGTGTCCGAACCATCTCAATCGGACTTCCCGCATCTTATTCTCCACTGGAGTCACACCAACCTTCTCCCGGATAGTCTCATTCCAAACTCTATCCCCACTAGTCAGCCCACATATCCAACGCAACATCCGCATTTTCGCCACCTTCATTTTTTGAATGTGGAAGTTCTTCACTGGCCAACACTCCGCTCCATACAACATGGCCGGATGGACTGCCACCCTGTAGAATTTGCCTTTAAGCTTGGGCGGTACTTTCTTATCACACAACACCCTCGAAGAGAGATTCCACTTCATCCATCCCACCCCAATACGGTGCGAGACATCCTCGTCAATCTCACCATTACCCTGAATCACAGACCCAAGATACTTGAAACTATCCCTCTTACATACCACCTGTGATTCCAACTTCTCTACCACCTCATTCTCTAGCCTCACGTCATTAAAATTGCATTCCAAATACTCTATATTGCTCCTACTCAACCTGAACCCTTTAGACTCAAGAGTTTGTCTCCACACCTCTAATTTATCATTCACACCCCCTCCCCCCCCGCGTCTCATCAATCAAAACTACATCATCTGCAAAAATCATACACCAAGGCACCTCTCCTTGAATACGCCGCGTCAACACATCCATCACCAAAGCAAACA
>NW_025839765.1:0-2179 GCF_002878395.1 Capsicum annuum | reverse complement strand
TCGATAGTCCTACTCCGATGGCAAGGATAGGACGGCTTTCCCCAAAGTGGATTGTACATTGGACTCCATGTAGCTCACATGGTTTATGTCGATTATAAGATCTCCCAGTGTGTGTGCGTTTCCTTTTGTCTATGGTGAATGGTGAAGTGATTTGAAAATGGAATTGTGAAAGTTAATCTTTCGAAAGATTTAAATGATATTTACATTATGAGAATTGATATTCTTGATGAACTGAAAGTGATTGAAAAATTATATGATGACTCACATGTATTATTGTACTTATTTCATCCTCTCATGATAATGATGATTTTCTTTGGGCTATGTGAGTCTTTCATATATCCTGCATATTTCTTATAAATATTTATGATGATGATGTTTATACAACTTTATACACCCCAGTACGCGGTTCCTTTCCTTGGTACTTACCCACATCTTCGGATGTGGGATGCATTTTCTTGGAAGGTAGGTTCAGGTGCTCAGTTCCAGGTTCGATAGTGATTCTTCAAGCATTCTATTCTATATCCTCTGTTGTGGTGAGTCCTCATTTTCTAAGGACGTGATGTCTGATATTGGTTTCATGAAATCGTTTACATTTGATAACTGAGTATGAGTCAATTGGGGCATATCTCAATGGCTCGCTGGTTTTATTGATTCTCCTAGAAGCTTGTCAGACTAATATAGATGTTGGGAGTTGAGTAATAAGTCGTATTTTGTTATCTTTCTGAAATTATTTTATTCTTGGATGATAATTACTCTGTTTATATTTGAGGGTTATTTATGGAAACCCAATTGATTTGTGTTGAACTATATGAAAATGGCTCAAAGGGTTAGCTTGGGGCTACTCGTAGCCTCAAGCACCGTGTGACACTCCGGGACCCGCTTTCCTGGGCATTACGCCTATGATCCTCTCCTAACTGCTATCCTACAACCAAGGCAACACCAATCGGGCAAGTTTTTGATATAAAACACAATGGAAACTAGGTAGTATATCGCACATACATGGCACAAAGGTACATCACAAACTACTACATATTTGGTACATGCAATTGTTTAGCAATGGTTATCATGTCAATAGTACTAATGCCATAACAAGATGCACAGTGGTCACACATAAATGCATATCACTCAGTTATAAAATAGACCATTGAAGTGGTGTTCAAAAATAAACAAAAACATGTTAATTGCCTAAGGTACTTGTATTTCTCCTAGTCAACTACAATATTTTACAACAAATCACATTATTCCTAAACATGCCGGCTCTACTAGGAACAAGATTTTGGGGAAAAGAGGCACAACAACAAAAACCCCAAGAGGACATCAACACCCATAAGTAGCCCCACCCTCAAATTAAAATCATGCAATGTCCCCAATGCGTCAAACCAAAACAAGAGAGTTAGAAACATACCTATAGCACCATGGGTGCGATGACCTGATGTCAATCATATAATACAAATACAAACAACAAAATGCCTTAGGTTGCCTGCCAAGAAGCACCTGATTTAATGTCTCGGCACGACTAAGTTATCTTGACTACTCATAATTCATCAAGATACCTTAAAAGTGCTTCATCATTTATCCCTCCACTTAGATGATTTGAATCGTTAGCCCATTTTTCGATCTTTAGATCTTTAAGGTGCATTGGGCAAATATGAGGGCATGAAAAGGAGTGTTCTATCACCCTACTTCGAAGCCTTGAACTGCTTACTCAATTTTGCATCGAACTTTCATGTGGGCTCATTTGACAATGGTGAGAATCTTAAAAAGACACTAAATAGACATATATCTTTAAGTTTCTTGGCCTTTACGATTAGGGTTGTATTATACCCTTTCGGAAAGACAAACTCTAAAATATAGGAATTTTCCTCCTCATTTCCAAAATTTATTATTTGCTTGGGTGATTCGACTTTCATCACATCCACCAAGCATAATGTTAAAAAGTGATTCGAGTGAGGTCTTCTCCCTAATTTCAAAATTGCATCCTTTTCAACCTCTTCACCCTGAATTTGTCTAGAGTCTTTATAAGAGATTGGCTTGGTTTCTTATTTTGCCTCTAGCACCATTTCCTCAATCATGGCATTATCTCTCGTGGTTGGATTCGTTGGTTGGGAAATCACTGAGGGTTTCTCATCATCAATCTCAACATCAATATAGGGTTCTTGCTCCTCATCTTTACACTCTT
>NW_025839764.1:0-1382 GCF_002878395.1 Capsicum annuum | reverse complement strand
AAACTTAAAGGAATTGATGGAAGGGCACCACCAGGAGTGAATCCTGCAGCTTAATTTGACTTAACACGGGGAAACTTACCAGGTCCAGACATAATAAGGATTGAAAGACTGAGAGATCTTTCTTGATTCTATGGGTAGTGGTGCATGTCCGTTCTTAGTTGGTGGAGTGAGTTGTCTGGTTAATTCTATTAAAAAATGAGACCTCATCCTACTAACTAGCTATGTGGAGGTATCCCTTCGCGGCCAGCTTCTTAGAGGGACTACGACCTTTTAGGCCGTGGAAGTTTGAGGTAATAATAGGTCTATGATGCCCGTAGATGTTCTGGGCCGTACGCGCTCAACACGAATGTATTCAATGAGTTTATAGCCTTGGCCGACAGGCCCGGGTAATCTTTGAAATTTCATTATGATGGGGATAGATCATTGCAATTGTTGGTCTTCAACGAGGAATTCCTAGTAAGCGCAAGTCATCAGCTCATGTTGACTATATCCCTGCCCTTTATACACACTGTCTATCGCTCCTACCAATCGAATAATATGGTAAAATGTTCAAATTATGGCGATGTGGGCGGTTCACTACCCGTGACGTCACAAGAAGTCCATTAAACCTTATCAATTAGAGAAAGAAGAAGTCGTAACAAGGTTTCTATAGGTGAACCTGTGGAAGGATCATTGTCAAAATCTGCATAGCAGAATGACCCACGAACGTGTTTAACAACTGGGGAGCCCACGTTGGCAGAGTGCTTCAGCCCTCAGCACGAGAACCTTCCCTCGTCCTCAGTGCATGCACCCAGTACGCGCGTCGGGCGACTAATGAACCCCAACGCGAAAAGCACTAAGGAATACTTAAATTGACAGCCTGCACCTCACTCTCCATTCGTGGCCTGTATAAAGCGGATGTGTGCTTCTCTTATAAATAAAAATTACTCTCGGGAATGGATATCTTGGCTCTCGTATTGATGAAAAACATAGTGAAATACAATACTTGGTGTGAATTGCAGAATCTCGTGAACCATTGACTCTTTGAATGCAAGTTGCGCCTGAAGCCATTAGGCCGAGGGCACGTCTGCCTGGACATCATGCATCGCGTCACCCCCTTGCATCGCACCATAATCATGGGGTGCGCTTCCATCACAGGGCGGATACTAGCCTCCCATTAACCGCAAGCTCGCGGCTGGCCTAAATGCGAGTCCATGTCAATGAACGTGGCAAGTGCTGGTTGTAACTCAACTCTCTTTGCTGTCGCGGCTACAGCCTGTCGTGCATTTAGACTCCGGGACCCTACCGTGCTTAAGCTTTCTAACTGCGACCCCAGTTTAGGCGGGATCACCCATTGAGTTTAAGCATATCAATAAGCGGAGGAAAAGAAACTTACAAGGATT
>NW_025839763.1:0-1360 GCF_002878395.1 Capsicum annuum | reverse complement strand
TTACATCTTCATTTGTTTATCTATCTATCTTTATCTTATTGCACTTTATATGTTTGTAGTGGACTATTTTTGTGTCTTGTTGAATCCGAAAGTTGTGTTCTTGTGTTCATCTTGTTCATCACGTGTTGTTGCTGTTTTTTTTGTGTGTTTTACTCTTGATATCACTTCCTTTCTTGTTCTTCTTGCGAATCCGAGATAGGTCATCAAAAGGGTCCATAGTTCTTGAACTAGTGGACTGATTTTGGTGTTTGTTTCATGTGTTCTTGGGGAGTTGTGGTATCATAAATGATACAAAACTAAGTGTGTATCAAGAGATTCAAGCCAACACAAAAAGCAATAATAAGAACAACAAAGTGCTAGTGAATCGAAAGAGGCCACACACGGCTTCACTAGGCTTCAACACTTGTTTTGACTAGAAAAATGAGTTTACAACAAGAACAACAAATGACAATTTTGCTAGTGAACCGAAATAGCCCCACACAACTTCACTAGACTTTTAGATTCAACAACACAATATTATCAAGATTACAAAAGGTATAGAAACTTGACATACAATATTCAATAATCTAAGAACCCTAACCTAACAATGAGAAAGGACCCTAAGAATAATGAATATCAACACCTAATTCTTACTTGGACCAAGAGGAACTCAAGAGCCCCAAGACCCTAGTTTCTAGCCAAGATCCAACACTAGTATCACTCTATTAGTGAGCTTTTGGTTTGGCCTCTCCAAAATAAGAAAGAGAAGTTACCAATATTACAAGTCTTTTGTTTATTGAATAATATGAATGAACTAATGATACAAGAAAGACAAGGGAAACACGAAACAAACACCAAATCAGTCTACAATTTTGAAGAACCGAGGATCCTTTTGGTGACCACTCTCAGATTCACTACAACAATAATGAAAACACAATAACAACAAGATATTAAAGGTGTATATACACCAAAATAGAAACAATATGATGAGATGGACAACAATAACAAGATAGGAACAACACATGGTTTTACTAACTAGAGATAGAAACGGTTACAAGAACACAAACTACTACAAGATTATTATAAAAGTAAAGGGATAGTTAGATGGACTTAATAAAGGTATAATATTAAGAACCCAAGAGCATATTCCACTCTTGGACCCTTAACACTACACACAACGTTCACCTATCTCTTACGAAGACACAAGGTCGGAATCCACCTCCCAAGCATCACGTTACCAAGCCATGAGATCAACAAGAGTGATTCCATGCCTAATTTCGATTTTGGTGCCTCAAGTATTGAAGACTTGTGTTTTTTTGTGTTTCAAGACTTACAACATCATGAATAATCTAAGTCTAAAAGCCCTACAATGTTCTATTTA
>NW_025839762.1:0-2413 GCF_002878395.1 Capsicum annuum | reverse complement strand
AATCATGATTTTGACCAAAAAGGTGTCCTTATACCATCTAAAGTCTGCTAAATCTTTGCAGGTGAGGTTGTTAAGAATTTCAAGGCTTCTATCTTGAAATAACTTGGGCTCTCCTATAAAGTGTCTAGCTATATGATATGGGAGAGTAGCACAGGCGTCTTCTTTCGCCACTTGCTCAAGGGTTTCTTGACCACTTTCACTCTTTAAAACGATGGTTTCCATGGCTGTGGCCTCATAGATAAGGCTCTTAACGTCATCTGTGAAATAGTTATCCCACCAATGCTTTATCATACCAGTGAATCCTGCTACAATTATGGTGGCTGCTTCTTTGTCAGAAGCTCCTCTGATTTTATAAGTCGTAATAGCGAAGCCTATTTCATGGAGTTTGTTATAGATTTGGTGTTCTGCCAATCCATCAACATTCCATTCAATGATGCCTCTACCATCATGATTTGAGGTGGAGAGGTAAGGGTTTTTTTCAAACTGGACGTCTGGAGGAGAGGGTCGTTTGTATTAGTTTTCCTTGGTAGAAAAACGTTCATTGGTAAGTTTTGAAAGAGAGTTCTTTTCCTTTTGGTTGCTGGACTCGACTTTCTCTTTTTCAGAAATTTTGAATTTGGAGAGCTTCTTATTGATTTGCTCTACGATTTTTCTAGAAACCTTAAAGTCATCGCTGAGATTAGGGAATTTCTCCTTTTAGAACTCAGGGATTCTAAAGATAGGGTTGGTAGTGAGGCTAGGGCCTGGAGTACTTTTCTCAGGAGTGGATGAGCTAAAAGGAAGATTTAGGCTCTTAGTCTCACCTATTTGCTGGGAGATAGTATGAAGGACTTGATTAGTATAGTTGTTTTGTTCAACTATCCTATCTAGGTCTCTGTTGACGGGGGCTAATAGGGGTCTATCATGCTTCTTCTTGAAGGGTGAAGCATTGAGGATTTCATTGGAATGAGGAATTTTTATTCCCTTAAGGGGAGGAGTAACGGATTCAATCACTTTGTTACTCGGCGTATACCATTTATTAATGATAATATGAAGGGATTCATTCTGGTTTTCCATTCTCCCAGTGAATTCAAACCATCTAAAGAATTCGATGTCGCATCAAAGTATTTTTATATCAGCTATCCATAACCGACCAAACTCCTTTTACTAATCTTTAGAATAGGTACTGGTGTACCATTTTCTTTTTATTGCATCTTTTGGAAGATACCAGAGGAGCTCAAGGGCTTTGAGGTCTGGAATATACTCATCATGGAATTTGATGAACTCTAATCCTGGGTCAGTTCTAATCTTTTTTCGAGGTAAAGTAGGAGGAGGTTCCATGTCCGAGGCTGTTGGACTGCCTGGATCATAAAGATTTTCGATTTCTGGGGATTCATGAATCCGCGTATGTTGTTGATAATATACTTTGGGAACAGGACCAGAGAAGTCAACTCCTCTAATCTTTCCCTTGTCATTATCATTTTCTTCACTTCCTTCTAGGTTTTTGGAGGTAGAAGCTCTGTGTGAGACAGATCTCCTAAATGAAGAATTTCTATAGGGTTCAAAACCTAGAAATTTTAAATCAATAGATCCGTCAGGGTGCTGGATAACCCTTTCGATTTGTGATTTCTCTGGATAGGTAGGGAGAGGTTGAGTGATAGCATCAAAGAGCCAATCATTGTTATGCATGATATCGTTCCAAACGAGAGCCTTGAGAACAAAGATGTTACTTCTGTCTTTGTTTGCTTCCATGAGGGTTGTAACACCCCTAGGGCTCGTGATTCTAGCTTTGAGAGCTAGGGTTGTGTCCATTAGCCAATAATATACTCTGTATATTATCGCTATTTATCTAGTGTTATCCTTACTGTTCATGTTTTATGTTTTAACATTAAGTGTTAAAACATCCATGATGTTAGGATCATTAATATCCACCGAGAAATTTTGGTAGCAATTAAAGTATACCGGGCCATCGGTGAGGTTACTTTGAATTACCCCTAAGAGAGAATCATCGAAATTTAATAGACGAGCTTCTCTCAGAATAGCGCAGACAGGGATATCAAGACCTTGTCTAAATAGTGGCTTAATAGCCACCTGAACAAGTCCAACATGAAGATAATTAAACTGATTTTTATATCTGTTTATGTCATGCTCATTTAATAATTTAATAATTTCTAAGGAATTATTAATGGAGATAGTAGACTCAGAGGTGTTGATATTATGTTTTTTAATAAAACTAAATTTACCAAGTTGATAAATAGTTTTAAAAGGTTCTTCTGGAATACTCCAGTTTTGAAGATCATTTTCAATATTAGCAATCTGAGTTGTTTGAGAAGATAAATTAATAGTATTTTTAATATGATTGTTGGAATCCATTAAAATAAAATACTGCCTAGAGACTAACTGGGAAACCTAATTTATCACATAAGATAGCACA
>NW_025839761.1:0-2852 GCF_002878395.1 Capsicum annuum | reverse complement strand
ATATATATATATATATATATATATATATATATATATATGCTTTAAATACAAGGATGAATTTTTGAGATTGTTAAAGTATTTCACTACTATTATTGTGAGCATGAAATTTATTATTATTTGACATAATTTCCTAGTATGGTTTGTAGGCCATAAGTTTCAGTCTGGGTATTCAAGAAAGATGATTTTGATCCTAAGCTAAGATAGGAAATCCACGTTATTCATCTAGTTCGTGATTCAAAGTAAAGAGAAGCATAATTGGTTTTCATTATAGACCCTTGTGCTATTTTAAGGTGGATTTTCATAAAAAGTTCTGAGTAATAAGTATGGGAGTAGTATTTAGCACCAACTTAGGTATGATTCCAAGGTCTCATGCCCCAGAACCACGTTCCACCATAGGTTTTTGATTTTCCCATAGTGGGCTATGATAATGATCACTAAAGCTAAGGTTCTATTCCGATGGCAAGGATAGAACAACTCTCCCTAATGTAGGCAAGACATTGGACTCCATGTCAGCTCACATGGTTTATGTCGGTGAGAAGAAACTCCCAAGCCCAATATCCCTAAGTCCTTAAGTTTCAAAAAGATATCCAAAGATCCCAAATTCTTTAAGTTTCAAAAGAAAAGAATAATAGAAAAGCTTTTATAAAACTAAGTGTAAACTCTCACGAAGTTAGATTTAAAGAGTGAGTCCTTCCTACACTTAGTTAGTGTGATTATAACAAGAGAATTCAAGTACAACTTTTAGAACTAAATGTTGTGGCTCACGAGATTTATAAAGCATTCTTCATTTCTTATTGCTACATATTTCAGTATTTCAGATATTCCAGCTTACGTGAGTTACTTATATTTAGCATGCATTATTTTATAAATGATGATTATGACATATGTTTTTGCTTTTGTATTCACCCCCATATAATCAGTACATTCTCAAGGTACTGATCCACATATATGTCTATGTGCTACATTGTCTCATAATATAGGTACAAGTTTTAGTATGCACATTCAGACTCAGACAGTTTGCAGATTCCAATCAGAAGGTGATGGATTCTTTTTATTCAAGGACTCAAGTCAAGTATAATTTTGTATAGTCTCTTTTATTCAGTCGTATTGATTAGGGATAGCTGGGGTTATGTCCTGGATACCTATTGTTAGTATTAGTACAGGCTTCATAGACAGTCTGTAGAGTGAGGTAGTTGATTCAAGTTTTGCCTTGTATAATCAGAGATGTATTGTTTTAATATAGCTTTGTATTGAGCATATTCAGAAAAGATTTATCTTCCGCATTATTCTGTCAGACTTTCATATTTAATTCAGTTGCTTCTGAGTTATTCCAGTAGAAAGGGTTAGCTTGGGATCACTTGTGGTCCTAAGCACCGTGTGACGTCTTGGAACCCATGTTTGGGACATTAAAAGTAGATTACTTTGTGAACTTAAGAGTTGGTGAGCCTTCTTTGCTTTGTAAGGCATATTCTTCTTATGTAGTTTCTATCCGTTTTATGGTCCGGATGGGGCCCTGTCCTAACCTAGATAGTTTTTACTCTATAGAGGCTTTGTAGACGGAAGTTGAATATTGTATTTTCATACTTCATTGACACGGTTTGTATTATAAGTTCCTTTGAATTTTGTTATAGCTTTTGTACTTTGATTATGTACGGATTATGCTTACAATAGAATGCTCAGGGGTTTGTCGAGGCTTCGTGGCTTGGAATGCCTGACACGGCCAGGGCCTCGACTAGGGTGGTGATATTGTAATTGCTATTTCTCTCTTCCTCTTTGTCTATCCCACCATTTCTACACATAAGCATGCTTTGACGACTTTCTCGGTCAAACTATACTATAGCTATAATAAAGAAGAAAATGGAAAAAGCCTTTTTCTTCATTTTAGCCTCTAGAAATAAATCCATCTACTTATAAAAACTCCTCAAGTCATAGAGATATGGAGGTTTGCAGGATTGATTCTTGAAATAAAGCATAGATTACAGAAATAGCATTCATTAAAGACTTCTCTGAATACCCTTCATAAAGCATCAGGTACTGTCAGTGCTCATAGTTACAATGGGGTATTGTGTGTTGGATCCTGAATAACATGCTCATGGATTCTCATAGTGAGATATTAGGTATGATAATAAAATTTGACAAAAGATACATTTGATGTCAAAATTTGTCTCAAAACTTAACAAACATAATTAAATTCAATTATTGTACAAAGAAATTAGTATCCCATGTAGCAGCATAGCTTTATCATTCTTTCAGGCTTCATCTACTTAAGAAGATTAGTGTCCTATGTATTATTGGTAAGGTCTCTCTACCTCCATGAGGTATTGGTAAGGTCTGCGTATACCTATCCTTCCCTAATTCCACTCGTTGGATTTTACTCTGTTGTCGTATTCTCTTAATTGAAGCAGATTTGCATCAATATTATTTATTACCAATACTAAAGTTCAATGGAATCTTCAATTTAGATTTTGATCTTCTCTATTTTTCCAAAGTTCCTACCTTGATTGATGACATATGGCATAATTTATATTGAATCCAACACAATATTCAAATCCCACAAAAGACTTAACAGTCAGACTTAAATAGATCCTGCATGAATAATCACCAAGGTTACAAATAATAAATACACATAAGCTACTGAACCAACCATTAAGTACTCAAGCTATAAACGTCTAGTTCATATTGGGTTCTAAATTGAGAGGGCATCACACGGAAGCTTAAAGGTTCCAAACCAAGTCGGTCATAATTTAGATAACAAATAAAAACATATTAAAAAGATATATTATTGATATTATTTGGCCAATTAGACGACACATGAAAACTTATATTAGAGAAAACATAAAACTATTGGGAGT
>NW_025839760.1:0-1526 GCF_002878395.1 Capsicum annuum | reverse complement strand
GGATGGGTAGGACTATTTTGGCCAGAAATAGTGACTATGTTCCCTAAGCGCTTTAATACACTACATTATGCCATTTAGACCAACTTTTAACAACCACTCTACCTTTCTTTCATCTACCAACTTTTTTTTTTTATCTTCACCCATTTTTTTACTCAATCAAAAACACTATGATGGGAATATACAACTCTTTTTTTTGCATCAATTTCTTGTTAAGCATCCCTATGATAGCCACCCTTAGCTTAGACTATTTGTGTTAGTCGAGGTGCATAATGTCCAAGAAAGGACCAGGGCGCCACTCTCGATCACAATATTTTCATGTACCAATAACTAAACTTTGGGGCATCACTTTCACCATTTTCCTCTTATTTTGCCACACTCTTTACTCAATAGGAGCTTTTGGATCAAATTATGGTATTTTAAAAAAATGGATTAGGCTATATATGAGGTTGCCAAAGAAAATAGCTAAAGGCTCAATGGGTGTTCACTAGGACAATGTACAAAGGTAGGTAAAAAGAAGATAAAAAATCAGGGCTGCCAAAGAAATGCCTAAATTATCTCCTAAACTCACAATCTTTATTTCGCTTCACACACACACTAGGCAAGTTCTAGTATCAGTCGCAACAAAGAATATACAATAACCTTACACACACATGGCACATGTTCAACTTGATTAGGAGCATTATAGATTCTTGACCCAACAGATAAATGAATTAAACCACAAACAATTATAATAGAATAAGTCACAACTTAGAGCCTAAATGTTTCAATAGTAGTGATTCAGCACAAACTCATGTTATAATGCCATGCCGTCTATAAGAATAATTTCATGCAAAAATCTGACTAATTCTCTCTTAATACGGTTGTTATCCATCCATCATTGAGAAAAATGACTAATTACAACTAACTAACTACGACTAAATCAAAACAACTATAGAATAAATGCGGGTAAGCAGTAGGCAATACAGCAGATAAGGCAATCCAGGCGTATGCGTACTTATACCTGCACCCCACACTAAGAAGGAACACACTGCCCTCAGTGTAAATAGATAAGCAAAAACTTGGTTAGTCGGACTCTTCCTCTACATCCGGGGTCATACCCCCTGCGTCAGAATCATCATCTGAGTCTTCATCATTAGAGTTGTCCTCCATATTAGAGTCTACCAGTCGGTGACCATAGTCTGTCTGCACATCATCATCTAGAGGTTCTTCAAAATTTACCCTCACTCCATATATGGCCCGAGCATGCTCATTAAGCGGGTAGTCATAGTCAAACTGCCGACGCTCTGCATCAGTCGGCACATGACCCCCATTCATTATAGTAAACCTATTCATGCCATACAGATGGTGAAAAAACCTCTCATCTCGAGCATATCTCTAAGCGTGGTAAGGTTAATACCTTGACTAGTTTCTGGATCTTTGATTTTCGTGAGATACACATTCTTCGGGTTTTGTGGCAACTTATGGTCTGCTGGCTCCTCCTCAATGTGCTCTTTCCTTAAAATTGCAGTCAACAAGTTGCCGAAACT
>NW_025839759.1:0-3031 GCF_002878395.1 Capsicum annuum | reverse complement strand
GAGAGAAAAGAAAAAATAAAAATCAAAATAAAATAAAAAAGAGAAAAAAAAATAGAAATTAAAAGATAAATTAGTATGGAGTTGTTTAGAGATATTTGAGATATAGATGGACATATAGGTATTTGTCCTATACATGAAAAAAAAAAAAGAATACTAATTTTGTAGAACATTTTTATGGGGGACAAAAAAGCAAAGTCATCTAAGGGTCATTTATGTAGTTCATCCTTGGAAGTCTGAATGCCCTAATTTATTTTTCAAAAAGTTACATAAATCTCAATATTTTGAAGGTTTTTTTTTGTTTCCCAAGGTATCCCTATAGCCAACAACCTTTAGACTAATTCTTCGTTCCTACGATCAGCATAGTTCCTACGATCATCATACTAAGCGGTAGGGAATTGGCCACAGAGTTTTTTTCATTCAGAAGAGGTGGGGATCGAATCCCCAACCTCTTGCTTAAGGGGTGAGGTGCTGAACTACCACACCAACCCTTGTGGTTTCAATATTTTGAAGCTAGTTACTCTCTATTTCACTTTAAAAAAAAAAAACTAAAAATCCATGATTTATTCCACATGGATAGTTCACATTCTTCTGGATACATACATCACCTAATTTTATACAGATATATCACATTCTTTTGGATACATCACTTAATTTTACATGATTACAACATATTCTCCTGTAATGTATGATGTATCTGAGCTTTTAATTAAAATCAGATATTTATGTAATTATTTAAAAGGATTGGGATTTTTTTAAGTAGTTATGAAAGTTAAATTGTGGTATGATGTGAATATTTCCTTCTTCATTCATAGCATTTTGGTATCATTGCACAAATAACTGCAAGATTCGCTTATTATTTTTTCTAGCTGATATACATATATTATAAAATGATTATACATACTGCGTATATACATACATATATATTTTGTTATACATTCACTAACTATTTTTAATTTAAGTTATTAAACATGCATCTATTTGGGTTAATTCTTCATTATTGATTTCAACACGAGGGGGGTCCTCATGAGGTAAGCACTAACCATCCTTGCTCTCCAACTTTGGAACTATGAATTTGAGTTACTAAAAAAGTAAAATAAAATAAAAATAGAAGCTCCTAGTGAGGAATTTAACAAAAAATAAAAATAAAAATTACATTTATAGCAAATATATTAGCAATCGAAAAATAACATGATTGAATGCATTCAGCAGCATCTTTTTTCCTTTTTAAAGTTTTTAAACCACCCAATGGACGAGCATTGCCCTCTGACGAATGATGTATGACTGAAGTATGACTTTTTAATCAATCAATTAATTTATTATTATTATTAGTAAACTTGATTCAACATGTGTTGTATAATGAATATTTGATGAATATTTTAACAATAATAATATATTTAGTGCAATTTTATAAAAGAGATTTAAAAAGTACATGTATATAGAGACTTTACCCTGCCTATAAAATAGAGAAATTATTTTTAATATATCCTTTGCTCAAAGAGTCATTACTTAGTTACCTTAATCATTTAAATTACATAAATAATGTCATTATTCAAATCTTCTTGAAAACATTGGAAGTGTTTAATTCATCAATAATAAGATGGTATTATACTTAGCTTTTGTATAGTATAGTTATTATGTATTATACTTAGCTTTTGTATAGTATAGTTATTATACTTAGCTTTTGTATAGTATAGTTATGATATGTGGGTTCTCCCACATTGGTGGGTTTAAAGATACCCTTAAGGCCATATAAGGCCAAGTCCATTAAGTCTAATAAGTTAAATAGTATATTTCACATGTATATATTTAATTATACAAAAATTTACATAAATATACATCCTAACTTTCTATTATTACATAAAATCCCATCTACCAAAACTAATTATAAATAACCAATTTTTTACATTCTCTCTCTCCAATCTCCATATACATATCCATATATATATATATATATATATATATATATCACACCTCCACAGTTTATGCCTAAAATCAAGCAATCATAATTAAGAAATTTCAAGGTTTGAATTTACAAACCTTATAATATAAAGTTGTTGAACATCATCATCTTCTTCAATCTATTTTTTAGTTTAGTTTAATTTTTTAATTTTTTCAACTTTACTAAATTTAAAATCTACGAGTTACTTGTTGTAGCTGCGTAATTCTCAAAGCTTAAGCATGGTAATGGAGTTTGGTCCGAGTTTTAGAGAAAATAGATCGAAACACCAAAACGACCATATCAAGATGAAGAAGTTGAGGAAAGTTGCTCGTACAACCTCTAAAAAGCCCGTTACTAAATCTTTAAGTAAGATAAAAAGTGAAGAGTCATCACGACCACATCTTCCAAAGGTATAGTGATTTGTTGTTGAATTTGTATTTTTTATCTATTTACTCATTCTTATATAAGAGTGTTTGGATGTTATTTCAACCTTATACATAAATTAGTTATGTATAGTGTTAGAGATGTCTTCTTATACATTAGATTTATTATGTATATGGTTAGATTAATTAGTAAATTCATGTTGTTATTTTGAACTACGATACATAGCAAGTTATGTATATATTTTATTACATCTTGGGTTTTGGCGTTAGAAATTTTCCTTGAAAACCATTCTCCAGACCCAATATGACTCTAGGGTACGAGCCGTATGCTAGGGTACGAGTGTTATGGTCCTATCATAAGCTGACCAGTGTTAGATGGTGGGATGGTTTGATCACTGGAATAGTCACGACTTAAGGGTATGAGTCGTAAGTCTTGGATACGAGTCATATCAGGGACTCATATGGTGGACAGTGTTTGATCATCTTGGTAATTCATTTTGCCAGAGATACGAATTATGGGTATGGATTGTATGCTGAGGTTACGACTTGGTTGGATGAGTCGTATACTATACAGTGACTGATCCAAGGTTAAGGCCTGGGTATGACTGGTGGGGACCAATCTTAAGGAAGGGTACAACTCGTTAGAGGGTCAGTCGTATCCTTGTGACAGGCTTTTAAGAGACTTAGGTGGGGGTATTCTAAATATTTT
>NW_025839758.1:0-1623 GCF_002878395.1 Capsicum annuum | reverse complement strand
TTAAACGGACCACACTAGGATGATCCCCAACCTCCATGGCATGCCCCGATCAATTTTCAGCCCACAGCACGCCCGGATCCCGGGCCCACCCACAAAACCGTTGGCTATAGCACACAGATTTGGCCCAAAAATGCCTCGTTCACACCGTTTCGCCCGTTTGTCCACCTAAATGGTCACGAAAAATTAAACAGACCACACTGGGACGATCCCCAGCCTCCCTGGCATGCCCCGATCGATTTTCGACACACAGCATGCTAGGATCCCTGGCCCACCCCCAAAACCGTGGGCTATAGCACACCGATTTAGCTAAAAAACTACCCGTTTGTCTACCCAAATGGCCACAAAAAATTAAACAAACTACACTGACATGATCCTCAACCTCCCTGGCACGCCCCGATCAATTTTTGGCCCACATAATGCCCGTACCCTGGGTCCACCCCCAAAACCATGGGCTATAGCACACCGATTCGGCCCAAAAATATTTCGTTCAAGCTGTTTAGCCCGTTTGTCCACCCAAATAACCATGAAAAATTAAACAGATCATACTGGTACGATCCCCAACTACCTTTGCATGCCCAGGTCGATTTTTGGCATACAGCAAGCCAGGACCCCGATCCCACCCTCAAAACCATAGGCTATAGCACACCGATTTGGCTAGTAAAAGCCCCATTCGCACTATTTTGCCTGTTTATCTACCCAAATGGCCACGAAAAATTAAACGGACCATACGGGGATGATCCTCAACCCCCGTGGAATGCCCCAATTGATTTTCGACCTACAGCACGCCTAGACCCCTGGTCCACCCCCAAAACCGTGGGCTATACACACCGATTTGGCTCGAAATTGCTCCGTTCGCGCCGTTTTGGCCATTTGTCCACACTAATGGCCACAAAAAATAAACGGACAACACTGGGATAATCCCCAACCTCCCTGGCACGCCTAGGTCAATTTTCAAACAACAACACGCCCGGACCCTGGAGCCCACCACTGAAACCGTGGGCTATAGCACACTGATTTAACCCAAAAACATCCTATTTGAGCTGTTTCTCCCATTTGTCCACCCAAATCGCCACGAAAAATTAAATGGACCATACTAGGATAATCCCCAACCTCCCTGGCACGCTCCATTTATTTTTTGGCCCACAGCATGCGCGAACCTAGGCTCACCTCTGAAATTGTGGGCTATAGCACACCAATTTGGCCTGAAAAGTCTGTGTTCGCATCGTTTCGCCCGTTTGTCCACCCAAATGGCCATGAAAAATTAAACAGACCACACTAGGACGATCCCCAACCTCCCTGGCACACCCCAATTGATTTTTGGCCCACAGTACGCCTGGACCCCAGGCTCACCCCTGAAACAGTGGGCTATAGCACATCGATTTAGCCTAAAAACGCCCCATTCGTCTGTTTGTGCACCCAAATGGACATGAAAAATTAAACGAACCACACTGGAATAATCCCCAACTCCCTGGCATACCTCGGTCGATTTTTGTCCCCTAGCACGCCCAGACCCCGGGCCCACCCCTGAAATCGTGGGCTATAGCACACCAATTTATCCCAAAAATGCCTCATTGGTGCCATTTCTCCCGTTTGTCCACCCAAATAGCCTCAAAATATTAAACG
>NW_025839757.1:0-1412 GCF_002878395.1 Capsicum annuum | reverse complement strand
TTGTCTACCCAAATGTCCACGAAAAATTAGACGGACCACACTTGGATGTTCCCCAACCTCCTTGGCACACCTCGGTCGCTTTTTAGCCCACAACATCCCCAGACCCCGGGCCAACCCCCAAAATCGTGGGCTATAGCACATCGATTTTGCCCAAAAATGCCTCGTTCGCGTTGTTTTGCCCATTTGTCCACCCAAATGGCCATGAAAAATTAAAAGAACCATACTGGGACTATCCCCAACCTCCTTCGCATGCCCCAATCAATTTTCAGCCTGCAGCACGACCGTACCCCAGGCCTACCCCCAAAACTGTGGGCTATTGCACACCGATTTGGCCCGAAAATGCCCTGTTTGCGTCGTTTTACTTTTTTGTCCAGCAAATAGCCATAAAAAATTACACGGACCATACTGGGATGATCCCCAACCTCCTTTCCAGTCCCCGATCGATTTTTTTCTTACAACACGCTTGTACCCTAAACCACCCCTAAAATTGTGGGCTATAGCACACCGATTTAGCCCTAAAATGCCCTGCTTGCGCCGTTTTGCCCGTTTGTCCTCCCAAATAGCCATGTAAAATTAAACAGACCGTACTGGGACGATCCCCAACTCCTTTGTATGGCCCAGTCGATTTTCGGCCGACAGCATGCCCGAACTACGAGCCCAACCACTAAACCGTGGGTAATAGCATACCGATTTGGCTAGAAAATATCCCGTTCCCGCCGTTTTACCCGTTTGTCTACCCAAATAGTTACGAAAAATTAAACAGACCAAACTGGGATGATCTCTAACCTTCTTGGCATGCCCTGATCAATTTTAAACCTACAGTACGGTCGGACATCGGGCCCACCCCCAAAACAAGGGTCTATAGAACTCCAATTTGGCCCAAAAATGCCCGGTGTGTGCCATTTCATCTGTTTGTCCACCAAAATGGCCACAAAAAAGTAAACGGACCATACTGGGATGATCCACAAACTCCTTGGTATGCTCGGTCGATTTTCGACCCACAGCACGCCTGGACCTCGAGCCCACCCCCAAAATCGAGAGCTATAGCACATCGATTTGGCCCAAAAATTCTCGATTTGCGCTGTTTTGCTCGTTTATCCACCCAAATGGCCATAAAAAATTAAACGGACCACACTGGGATGATGCCCAATCACACTGGTATGCCTCGATCGATTTTCGGCCCAAAATACGCCTGGACCCTAATCCCCCCCTCCCAAAAACGAAGGCTATAGGACACCGATTTGGCCTGAAAATGCCCTATTCGCACAGTTTTATCCGTTTGTCCACCCAAATGTCCATAAAAAATTAAACGGACAATACTAAGATGATCCCTAACCTCCCTAGAATGCCCCGGTTTATTTTCGTCCCACAGTACGCCCGGACCCCAGGCCCACCCCTAAAACTGTGAGCGT